>NC_134265.1:349519219-349704219 GCF_031893055.1 Leptodactylus fuscus
TGTGTTCTACAACATTACTGCAGAAAAAACAAAGGGCAATTGTCAATAATTCAGGTTGTTTTCTTTTTTTTAATGGTGCCCACATGTTTTATAATTCACATTTTATGGGTCGACAAACGTGCCGACATTTCCTTGTGTTTTGTGCGTATCATTGTGCGATGTGACTAAAGCTGATTTGGTGCTGCAATCCGTATACTAGTAAGGCTTTGGGGTGTGGAATCAAGAAATGGCCCCAAAAGTCACAGAGGGGAGATTATATGTGCAAGTGCTGGAGGCAGGAAGGAGGGTCCCAGGACTTTGGCTAGTCAGCACATCCACTGCCGATCTTGTGGGTGGTGGGTGATGACAAGAAGCATCACATATGTTCTTGTTTGGGTAAAGTATGTGGGATGTTTGAGGTTGTCTGACCATGCAGGTATAGCTGAGGAAGGAATATCATGTTCTGCAGCAGCTGAGACACATACTTCTGCTGCAGCTGAAATGATGTTATGATTAGAGATGAGCGAACACTAAAATGTTCGAGGTTCGAAATTCGATTCGAACAGCCGCTCAATCTTCGTGTGTTCGAACGGGTTTCGAACCCCATTATAGTCTATGGGGAACAGATACTCGTTAAGGGGGAAACCCAAATCCGTGTCTGGAGGGTCACCAAGTCCACTATGACACCCCAGGAAATGATGCCAACACCTCTGGAATGACACTGGGACAGCAGGGGAAGCATGTCTGGGGGCATCTAACACACCAAAGACCCTCTATTACCCCAACATCACAGCCTAACAACTACACACTTTACACACTCAATACCACATCTCTGACAGTAGGAAAACACCTTGAAACATGTGTATTTGGCACTTGCAGTGAGGAGAGCTTGTCACCAGCAGTGAATTTGGCCCTTGTAGTAAGTTGAGGTTGGCACCAACATTTGTTTTGAAAATCAGGGTGGATTGAGCCTCTAACCAGCAGAGTTTGGGCAAATTCATGGTGGAGGGAGCCTCTAAACAGCCCAGTTTGGGCAAATTCATGGTGGAGGGAGCCTCTAAACAGCCCAGTTTGGGCAAATTCATGGTGGAGGGAGCCTCTAAACAGCCCAGTTTGGGCAAATTCATGATGGAGGGAGCCTCTAAACAGCCCAGTTTGGACCAATTCATGGTGGAGGGAGCCTCTAACCAGCCCAGTTTGGACCAATTCATGGTGGAGGGAGCCTCTAACCAGCCCAGTTTGGGCAAATTCATGGTGGAGGGAGCCTCTAAACACCCCAGTTTGGGCAAATTCATGGTGGAGGGAGCCTCTAACCAGCCCAGTTTGGGCAAATTCATGGTGGAGGGAGCCTCTAAAAACCCCAGTTTGGACCAATTCATGGTGGAGGGAGCCTCTAAAAAACCCAGTTTGGACCAATTCATGGTGGAGGGAGCCTCTAACCAGCCCAGTTTGGGCAAATTCATGGTGGAGGGAGCCTCTAAACAGCCCAGTTTGGGCAAATTCATGCTGGAGGGAGCCTCTAAATAGCCCAGTTTGGACCAATTCATGGTGGAGGGAGCCTCTAAAAAACCCCAGTTTGGACCAATTCATGGTGGAGGGAGCCTCTAAACAGCCCAGTTTGGGCAAATTCATGGTGGAGGGAGCCTCTAACCAGCCCAGTTTGGACCAATTAATGGTGGAGGGAGCCTCTAAACAGCCAAGTTTTGGGAAATTCATGGTGGAGGGAGCCCCTAAAAACCCCAGTTTGGACCAATTCATGGTGGAGGGAGCCTCTAAACAGCCCAGTTTGGGCAAATTCATGGTGGAGGGAGCCTCTAACCAGCCCAGTTTGGACCAATTAATGGTGGAGGGAGCCTCTAAACAGCCAAGTTTTGGGAAATTCATGGTGGAGGGAGCCTCTAACCAGCCCAGTTTGGACCAATTCATGGTGGAGGGAGCCTCTAACCAGCCCAGTTTGGGCAAATTCATGGTGGAGGGAGCCTCTAAAAAACCCAGTTTGGACCAATTCATGGTGGAGGGAGCCTCTAACCAGCCCAGTTTGGGCAAATTCATGGTGGAGGGAGCCTCTAAAAAGCCCAGTTTGGGCAAATTCATGCTGGAGGGAGCCTCTAAACAGCCCAGTTTGGACCAATTCATGGTGGAGGGAGCCTCTAAAAAACCCCAGTTTGGACCAATTCATGGTGGAGGGAGCCTCTAAACAGCCCAGTTTGGGCAAATTCATGGTGGAGGGAGCCTCTAACCAGCCCAGTTTGGACCAATTAATGGTGGAGGGAGCCTCTAAACAGCCAAGTTTTGTGAAATTCATGGTGGAGGGAGCCCCTAAAAACCCCAGTTTGGACCAATTCATGGTGGAGGGAGCCTCTAAACAGCCCAGTTTGGGCAAATTCATGGTGGAGGGAGCCTCTAACCAGCCCAGTTTGGACCAATTAATGGTGGAGGGAGCCTCTAAACAGCCAAGTTTTGGGAAATTCATGGTGGAGGGAGCCCCTAAAAACCCCAGTTTGGACCAATTCATGGTGGAGGGAGCCTCTAACCAGCCCAGTTTGGGCAAATTCATGGTGGAGGGAGCCTCTAAAAAACCCAGTTTGGACCAATTCATGGTGGAGGGAGCCTCTAACCAGCCCAGTTTGGACCAATTAATGGTGGAGGGAGCCTCTAAACAGCCAAGTTTGGACCAATTCATGGTGGAGGGAGCCTCTAAAAAACCCAGTTTGGACCAATTCATGGTGGAGGGAGCCTCTAACCAGCCCAGTTTGGGCAAATTCATGGTGGAGGGAGCCTCTAAACAGCCCAGTTTGGGCAAATTCATGGTGGAGGGAGCCTCTAACCAGCCCAGTTTGGACCAATTAATGGTGGAGGGAGCCTCTAAACAGCCAAGTTTTGGGAAATTCATGGTGGAGGGAGCCCCTAAAAACCCCAGTTTGGACCAATTCATGGTGGAGGGAGCCTCTAAAAAACCCAGTTTGGGCAAATTCATGGTGGAGGGAGCCTCTAAACAGCCCAGTTTGGACCAATTCATGGTGGAGGGAGCCTCTAAAAACCCCAGTTTGGACCAATTCATGGTGGAGGGAGCCTCTAAACAGCCCAGTTTGGGCAAATTCATGGTGGAGGGAGCCTCTAAAACCCCCCAGTTTGGACCAATTCATGGTGGAGGGAGCCTCTAAAAACCCCAGTTTGGACCAATTCATGGTGGAGGGAGCCTCTAAAAACCCCAGTTTGGACCAATTCATGGTGGAGGGAGCCGCTAAACAGCCCAGTTTGGACCAATTCATGGTGGAGGGAGCCTCTAACCAGCAGAGTTGGTGGAAATCAGGGTGGAGGGAGCCTCTAACCAGCAGAGTTGGGGGAAATCAGGGTGGAGGGAGCCTAGTATTAGCAGAATTGTGCAACGCTTATGGTGGATGAGTATGAGGATGCGGAGGAATTGGAGAGGTTGAGTACAGACATGGAGTTTCATGTTGGGGTGCTTTACACAGGTGGGCACAAAAATGACGGCTCTACCCAGTGGTGGTTCATTTTTATCAAAGTGAGCCGGTCGGCACTCTCAGCTGACAGACGGGTGCGCTTGTCAGTGATGATGCCACCGGCTGCACTGAACACCCTCTCAGATAGGACGCTGGCGGCAGGACAGGACAGCACCTCCAAGGCATATAGGGCAAGTTCAAGCCACAGGTCCAACTTCGACACCCAATACGTGTAGGGCGCAGAGGGGTCGGAGAGGACAGGGCTGTGGTCGGAAAGGTATTCCCGCAACATGCGCCTATACTTCTCACGCCTGGTGACACTAGGACCCTCCGTGGCGGCACTTTGGCGAGGGGGTGCCATCAAGGTGTCCCAGACCTTAGACAGTGTGCCCCTCGTTTGTGTGGACCGGTGAGAACTTGGTTGCCTACTGGAGGAACTGCCCTCCCTGCCGCCAACGTCACATGCTGGAAACATCTCCATCATATTCTGCACCAATTGCCTGTGGCAAGCATTGATGCGATTGGCCCTCCCCTCTACCGGAATAAAAGACGAGATGTTGTTTTTATACCGGGGGTCAAGGATAGCAAAGATCCAGTACTGGTTGTCCTCCATGATTTTGACAATACGCTTGTCGGTTGTAAAGCACCCCAACATGAACTCAGCCATGTCTGCCACAGTGTTAGTTGGCATGACTCCTCTGGCCCCACCGGAAAGTTCAATCTCCATTTCCTCCTCATCCTCCATGTCTACCCATCCGCGCTGCAACAATGGGACGATTCGAAGTTGCCCGGAAGCCTCCTGTATCACCATCACATCATCGGACAACTCTTCTTCCTCCTCCTCCTCCTCCATTAAACGCAGTGAAGCGGACAGATGTGTGGACCTACTCTCCAGCTCTGACGGATCGGATGCTATCCCTAACTCCTCTGTGTGATCTGAGTTATCCCTGATGTCAATCAGGGATTCTCTCAGAACACACAAGAGCGGGATTGTAAGGCTCACCATCGCATCCTCAGAGCTCACCCTCCTTGTGGACTCCTCAAAGACCCGTAGGATGTCACAAAGGTCTCTCATCCATGGCCACTCATGGATGAGAAACTGAGGCAGCTGACTTTGTGGCACCCTAGGGTTTTGTAGCTGGTATTCCATCAAAGGTCTCTGCTGCTCAACATCTGAAACGTTGAGTTCCAGCGTGTGGGGACGTCGCACAAAAGCCGGTGTTGTGGCACATGCAGGCGTTGCTGGAGAGATTTTAAGCTAGCAGCGGCTACTGTCGACTTGCGAAAGTGGGCGCACATGCGCCGCACTTTCACCAGTAGCTCTGGAACATTGGGGTAGCTCTTTAGGAAACGTTGCACCACTAGGTTGAAGACGTGGGCCAGGCATGGAACATGTTGGAGTCCGGCAAGCTCCAGAGCTGCTACCAGGTTCCGGCCGTTATCACAAACGACCATGCCTGGGCCCAGGTGCAGCGGCTCAAACCATATTGCCGTCTCATCGAGGAGGGCATCCCTCACCTCGGAGGCAGTGTGCTGTCTGTCCCCCAAGCTGATCAGCTTCAGCACAGCCTGCTGACGTCTACCAACGCCAGTGCTGCAACGTTTCCAACTCGTAGCTGGGGTCAATCTAACAGCGGAGGAGGAGGCGGTGGCGGAGGAGGAGGCGGTGGCGGAGGAGGAGGCGGTAGAGGAGGAGGAGGCGGTGGCGGAGGAGGAGGCGGTGGCGGAGGAGGAGGCGGTAGAGGAGGAGGAGGAGGGGGGTGTTCTTCTCGTGTCCCTGCCAGGAATGTTAGGCGGGGAGACGAGGTACACCGGGCCAGTTTGGGAAGCAGTCCCAGCCTCAACTACATTCACCCAGTGTGCCGTCAGTGAAATGTAGCGTCCCTGTCCGCATGCACTTGTCCACGCGTCGGTGGTCAAGTGGACCTTTGTGCAAAGCGCGGAACTAAGGGCCCGCCTGATGTTGAGTGACACGTGCTGGTGCAAGGCGGGGACGGCACACCGGGAGAAGTAGTGACGGCTAGGGACGGCATAGCGAGGTGCCGCAGTTGCCATCAGGTCCAGGAAGGCGGGAGTTTCAACAAGCCGGAACGCCAACATCTCCTGGGCCAGCAGTTTAGCGATGTTGGCGTTCAAGGCTTGCGCGTGTGGGTGGTTAGCAGTGTATTTCTGCCGCCGCTCCAATGTCTGAGAGATGGTGGGTTGTTGTAAAGAAGCGCCTGATGGTGCCTTTGATGGTGCAGGAGAAGGAGATAAGACAGGAACAGGAGGGGATGAGGGAGAAGTCAACAAAGTGGCGGAGGCAGATGAAGTGGTGTCCTGGCTCGTCCTCTGGAGTGCATCGCCAGCACAGTCAGCAGTGGCAGTGGCAGAGGCAGAGGCAGTGGCAGTGGCGTGAACGGCAGGCGGCCTTTGTCCTGCCGTTGCTGCCTGCCACTGATTCCAGTGCTTGGATTCCAAATGACGGCGCATTGAAGTGGTGGACAGGTTGCTCTTCTCAGAGCCCCTAATCAATTTCGAGAGGCAAATTGTGCAGACAACACTATATCTGTCCTCGGCGCATTCCTTGAAAAAACTCCACACCTTCGAGAAACGTGCCCTCGAGGTGGGAGTTTTTCGGGGCTGGGTACGAACTGGAACATCTTGGGAGATTCCGGGTGTGGCCTGGCTTCGCCTAAGCTGCTGACCTCTGCCTCTAGCTACCCTTTTTGGTGCTGCACCTGCCTCAACATCCACACTACTTTCCCCGCTTGACATCCCCCCTGTCCAGGTCGGGTCAGTGTCCTCATCATCCACCACTTCCTCTTCCAACTCCTGTCTCATCTCCTCCTCCCGCACAATGCGCCGGTCAACTGGATGCCCTGACGGCAACTGCGTCACATCATCGTCGATGAGGGTGGGTTGCTGGTCATCCACCACCAAATCGAACGGAGATGGAGGAGACTAGTGTTTGAGCATCTGGACACAGATGCTCCTCTGTTAGGTTCGTGGAATCGTGACGTGGAGAGGCAGGTTGAGGGACAATGAAAGGAGCGGAGAACAGCTCTGGGGAGCAGGGACAGTTTGGGTTATTGTTCTGTAAAGCTTCGGAATTTTGGGAGGAAGGAAGACAAGACTGTTGGGTAATAGGAGGAGAGGAGGCAGAGTCTGACTGGCTGCTGGACAATGTGCTGTAAGCGTTCTCTGACAGCCATTGCAAGACCTGTTCCTGGTTCTCGGGCCTACTAAGGTTTGTACCCTGCAGTTTAGTTAATGTGGCAAGCAACCCTGGCACTGTGGAGTGGCGCAATGCTTGCTGCCCCACAGGAGTAGGCACGGGACGCCCTGTGGCTTCACTGCTACCTTGCTCCCCAGAACCATTCCCCCGACCTCGCCCACGGCCTCGTCCACGTCCCTTTCCGGGAGCCTTGCGCATTTTGAATTCCTAGTTAGAAATTGGCACTATATACCAGTAGCAAAAATTGTGGGTGCACGTAACTCCAATATATTCTTTGAATTCCCAGTCAGAAACTGGCACTATATACCAGTAGCAAGAAATGAGGGTATTTATAACCCCAATATATTCTTTGAATTCCCAGTCAGACAATGGCACTGTATACCAGTAGTAAAAATTGTGGGTGCACGTAACCCCAATATATTCTTTGAATTCCCAGTCAGAAACTGGCACTATATACCAGTAGCAAGAAATGAGGGTATTTATAACCCCAATATATTCTTTGAATTCCCAGTCAGACAATGGCACTGTATACCAGTAGTAAAAATTGTGGGTGCACGTAACCCCAATATAGTCTTTGAATTCCCAGTCAGACAATGGCACTATATACCAGTAGCAAGAAATGAGGGTATTTGTAACCCCAATATATTCTTTGAATTCCCAGTCAGACAATGGCACTGTATACCAGTAGTAAAAATTGTGGGTGCACGTAACCCCAATATATTCTTTGAATTCCCAGTCAGACAATGGCACTATATGGCAGTAGCAAAAATTGTGGGTGTATATAGCCCCAATTCTATTGCTAGGGGACTTGCAGGGTATTTCTGGGGTGAAGGTGGGGGGGCACACCGTTGGAACGGGTATCGGGGGTATATATCGGGTATACGGGAATACACTGACAGTGTATTCCATTCAGGATCCTGGGAAAGCTGGGTTGCGGCGATTGAGCCCGTCAGTGCCACGTTACACTGACAAGCTTCTCCCTGGAATTTAGCTCTTACAAGAGCTGTTGTGGTTGTCTTCTCCTTCCTATCCTAGCCTGTCCCTGCCTACCCAGAATCTAAGCCCTAGCTAGCTGGACGGAAACCTCCGTCCTCGGTGAATTGCAAGCTCAGAATGACGCGAACCTGGGCGGCGCTGTTCTTTTAAATTAGAGGTCACATGTTTTCGGCAGCCAATGGGTTTTGCCTACTTTTCTCAACGTCACCGGTGTCGTAGTTCCTGTCCCACCTACCCTGCGCTGTTATTGGAGCAAAAAAGGCGCCAGGGAAGGTGGGAGGGGAATCGAGTAATGGCGCACTTTACCACGCGGTGTTCGATTCGATTCGAACATGCCGAACAGCCTAATATCCGATCGAACATGAGTTCGATAGAACACTGTTCGCTCATCTCTAGTTATGATGTTTTGCAGCAGCAGAGGTATATATTCTGATGTCCTGCAGCAGCTGAGGCACATATCATGATGTTTTGCAGCAGCTGAGGCATATATTATGATGTCCTGCAGCAGCTTTGTCATGTGTTTTTGATGTTCTGTAGCAGCTAAGGCACACACTACATACTGTAGCAGGTGAAGCATACGATGTTCTGCAGCAGCGGAAACATGTGACGTTCTGCAGCATGTGAGACACATATTGCAATGTCTTCCAGAAGCTAATAAATATATTATGATGTTCTGCAGCAGCTGAGACATGTGCTGTGACAACCTGCAGCGACTTATACACATACTATGTTCTATAGTATTTGCAGCATATCGTATAATGTTCTGCAGCAGCTGAGACAAGTACTGTGATGTTCTGCAGCAGCTGAGACAAGTACTGTGATGTTCTGCAGCAGCTGAGGCACATACTATCTTCTGCAGAAGCTGAGACAAGTACTGTGATGTTCTGCAGCAGCTGAGGCACATACTATCTTCTGCAGCAGCTGAGACAAGTACTGTGATGTTCTGCAGCAGCTGAGACAAGTACTGTGATGTTCTGCAGAAGCTGAGACAAGTACTGTGATGTTCTGCAGCAGCTGAGGCACATACTATCTTCTGCAGCAGCTGAGACAAGTACTGTAATGTTCTGCAGCAGCTGAGACAAGTACTGTAATGTTCTGCAGCAGCTGAGACAAGTACTGTGATGTTCTGCAGCAGCTGAGACAAGTACTGTGATGTTCTGCAGCAGCTGAGACACATACTATCTTCTGCAGCAGCTGAGACAAGTACTGTGATGTTCTTCAGCAGCTGAGGCACATACTATCTTCTGCAGCAGCTGAGACAAGTACTGTGATGTTCTGCAGCAGCTGAGACAAGTACTGTGATGTTCTGCAGCAGCTGAGACAAGTACTGTGATGTTCTGCAGCAGCTGAGACACATACTATCTTCTGCAGCAGCTGAGACAAGTACTGTGATGTTCTGCAGCAGCTGAGGCACATACTATCTTCTGCAGCAGCTGAGACAAGTACTGTGATGTTCTGCAGCAGCTGAGGCACATACTATCTTCTGCAGAAGCTGAGACAAGTACTGTGATGTTCTGCAGCAGCTGAGGCACATACTATCTTCTGCAGAAGCTGAGACAAGTACTGTGATGTTCTGCAGCAGCTGAGGCACATACTATCTTCTGCAGCAGCTGAGACAAGTACTGTGATGTTCTGCAGCAGCTGAGACAAGTACTGTGATGTTCTGCAGAAGCTGAGACAAGTACTGTGATGTTCTGCAGCAGCTGAGGCACATACTATCTTCTGCAGCAGCTGAGACAAGTACTGTGATGTTCTGCAGCAGCTGAGACAAGTACTGTGATGTTCTGCAGCAGCTGAGACAAGTACTGTGATGTTCTGCAGCAGCTGAGACAAGTACTGTGATGTTCTGCAGCAGCTGAGACAAGTACTGTGATGTTCTGCAGCAGCTGAGACAAGTACTGTGATGTTCTGCAGCAGCTGAGACAAGTACTGTGATGTTCTGCAGCAGCTGAGACACATACTATCTTCTGCAGCAGCTGAGACAAGTACTGTGATGTTCTGCAGCAGCTGAGACAAGTACTGTGATGTTCTGCAGAAGCTGAGACAAGTACTGTGATGTTCTGCAGCAGCTGAGGCACATACTATCTTCTGCAGCAGCTGAGACAAGTACTGTGATGTTCTGCAGCAGCTGAGGCACATACTATCTTCTGCAGCAGCTGAGACAAGTACTGTGATGTTCTGCAGCAGCTGAGACAAGTACTGTGATGTTCTGCAGCAGCTGAGACAAGTACTGTGATGTTCTGCAGCAGCTGAGACACATACTATCTTCTGCAGCAGCTGAGACAAGTACTGTGATGTTCTGCAGCAGCTGAGACAAGTACTGTGATGTTCTGCAGCAGCTGAGACAAGTACTGTGATGTTCTGCAGCAGCTGAGACAAGTACTGTGATGTTCTGCAGCAGCTGAGACAAGTACTGTGATGTTCTGCAGCAGCTGAGACAAGTACTGTGATGTTCTGCTGCAGCTGAGACAAGTACTGTGATGTTCTGCAGCAGCTGAGACAAGTACTGTGATGTTCTGCAGCAGCTGAGGCACATACTGTGATGTTCTGCAGCAGCTGAGACAAGTACTGTGATGTTCTGCAGCAGCTGAGACAAGTACTGTGATGTTCTGCAGCAGCTGAGACAAGTACTGTGATGTTCTGCAGCAGCTGAGGCACATACTGTGATGTTCTGCAGCAGCTGAGACAAGTACTGTGATGTTCTGCAGCAGCTGAGACAAGTACTGTGATGTTCTGCAGCAGCTGAGACAAGTACTGTGATGTTCTGCAGCAGCTGAGGCACATACTGTGATGTTCTGCAGCAGCTGAGACAAGTACTGTGATGTTCTGCAGCAGCTGAGACAAGTACTGTGATGTTCTGCAGCAGCTGAGGCACATACTGTGATGTTCTGCAGCAGCTGAGACAAGTACTGTGATGTTCTGCAGCAGCTGAGACAAGTACTGTGATGTTCTGCAGCAGCTGAGGCACATACTGTGATGTTCTGCAGCAGCTGAGACAAGTACTGCGATGTTCTGCAGCAGCTGAGACAAGTACTGTGATGTTCTGCAGCAGCTGAGATAAGTACTGTGATGTTCTGCAGCAGCTGAGGCACATACTGTGATGTTCTGCAGCAGCTGAGACAAGTACTGTGATGTTCTGCAGCAGCTGAGACAAGTACTGTGATGTTCTGCAGAAGCTGAGACAAGTACTGTGATGTTCTGCAGCAGCTGAGGCACATACTATCTTCTGCAGCAGCTGAGACAAGTACTGTGATGTTCTGCAGCAGCTGAGACAAGTACTGTGATGTTCTGCAGCAGCTGAGACAAGTACTGTGATGTTCTGCAGCAGCTGAGACAAGTACTGTGATGTTCTGCAGCAGCTGAGGCACATACTGTGATGTTCTGCAGCAGCTGAGACAAGTACTGTGATGTTCTGCAGCAGCTGAGACAAGTACTGTGATGTTCTGCAGCAGCTGAGACAAGTACTGTGATGTTCTGCAGCAGCTGAGACAAGTACTGTGATGTTCTGCAGCAGCTGAGACAAGTACTGTGATGTTCTGCAGCAGCTGAGACAAGTACTGTGATGTTCTGCAGCAGCTGAGACAAGTACTGTGATGTTCTGCAGCAGCTGAGACAAGTACTGTGATGTTCTGCAGCAGCTGAGACAAGTACTGTGATGTTCTGCAGAAGCTGAGACAAGTACTGTGATGTTCTGCAGCAGCTGAGGCACATACTATCTTCTGCAGCAGCTGAGACAAGTTCTGTGATGTTCTGCAGCAGCTGAGGCAAGTACTGTGATGTTCTGCAGCAGCTGAGACAAGTACTGTGATGTTCTGCAGCAGCTGAGACAAGTACTGTGATGTTCTGCAGCAGCTGAGACACATACTATCTTCTGCAGCAGCTGAGACAAGTACTGTGATGTTCTGCAGCAGCTGAGACAAGTACTGTGATGTTCTGCAGAAGCTGAGACAAATACTGTGATGTTCTGCAGCAGCTGAGGCACATACTATCTTCTGCAGCAGCTGAGACAAGTACTGTGATGTTCTGCAGCAGCTGAGACAAGTACTGTGATGTTCTGCAGCAGCTGAGACAAGTACTGTGATGTTCTGCAGCAGCTGAGACACATACTATCTTCTGCAGCAGCTGAGACAAGTACTGTGATGTTCTGCAGCAGCTGAGACAAGTACTGTGATGTTCTGCAGCAGCTGAGACAAGTACTGTGATGTTCTGCAGCAGCTGAGACAAGTACTGTGATGTTCTGCAGCAGCTGAGACAAGTACTGTGATGTTCTGCAGCAGCTGAGACAAGTACTGTGATGTTCTGCTGCAGCTGAGACAAGTACTGTGATGTTCTGCAGCAGCTGAGACAAGTACTGTGATGTTCTGCAGCAGCTGAGGCACATACTGTGATGTTCTGCAGCAGCTGAGACAAGTACTGTGATGTTCTGCAGCAGCTGAGACAAGTACTGTGATGTTCTGCAGCAGCTGAGACAAGTACTGTGATGTTCTGCAGCAGCTGAGGCACATACTGTGATGTTCTGCAGCAGCTGAGACAAGTACTGTGATGTTCTGCAGCAGCTGAGACAAGTACTGTGATGTTCTGCAGCAGCTGAGACAAGTACTGTGATGTTCTGCAGCAGCTGAGACAAGTACTGTGATGTTCTGCAGCAGCTGAGACAAGTACTGTGATGTTCTGCAGCAGCTGAGACAAGTACTGTGATGTTCTGCAGCAGCTGAGACAAGTACTGTGATGTTCTGCAGCAGCTGAGACAAGTACAGTGATGTTCTGCAGCAGCTGAGGCACATACTGTGATGTTCTGCAGCAGCTGAGACAAGTACTGTGATGTTCTGCAGCAGCTGAGACAAGTACTGTGATGTTCTGCAGCAGCTGAGGCACATACTGTGATGTTCTGCAGCAGCTGAGACAAGTACTGTGATGTTCTGCAGCAGCTGAGACAAGTACTGTGATGTTCTGCAGCAGCTGAGACAAGTACTGTGATGTTCTGCAGCAGCTGAGGCACATACTGTGATGTTCTGCAGCAGCTGAGACAAGTACTGTGATGTTCTGCAGCAGCTGAGACAAGTACTGTGATGTTCTGCAGCAGCTGAGACAAGTACTGTGATGTTCTGCAGCAGCTGAGACAAGTACTGTGATGTTCTGCAGCAGCTGAGACAAGTACTGTGATGTTCTGCAGCAGCTGAGGCACATACTGTGATGTTCTGCAGCATCTGAGACAAGTACTGTGATGTTCTGCTGCAGCTGAGACAAGTACTGTGATGTTCTGAAGCAGCTGAGGCACATACTGTGATGTTCTGCAGCAGCTGAGACAAGTACTGTGATGTTCTGCAGCAGCTGAGACAAGTACTGTGATGTTCTGCAGCAGCTGAGGTGCACATTCTGATGTTCTCCAGCAGCCCAGGCACATACTGTGATGTTCTGCAGCAGCTGAGACAAGTACTGTGATGTTCTGCAGCAGCTGAGACAAGTACTGTGATGTTCTGCAGCAGCTGAGGCACATACTGTGATGTTCTGCAGCAGCTGAGACAAGTACTGTGATGTTCTGCAGCAGCTGAGACAAGTACTGTGATGTTCTCCAGCAGCTGAGACAAGTACTGTGATGTTCTGCAGCAGCTGAGACAAGTACTGTGATGTTCTGCAGCAGCTGAGGCACATACTGTGATGTTCTGCAGCAGCTGAGACAAGTACTGTGATGTTCTGCAGCAGCTGAGGTGCACATTCTGATGTTCTCCAGCAGCCCAGGCACATACTGTGATGTTCTGCAGCAGCTGAGACAAGTACTGTGATGTTCTGCAGCAGCTGAGGCACATACTGTGATGTTCTGCAGCAGCTGAGACAAGTACTGTGATGTTCTGCAGCAGCTGAGACAAGTACTGTGATGTTCTGCAGCAGCTGAGACAAGTACTGTGATGTTCTGCAGCAGCTGAGACAAGTACTGTGATGTTCTGCAGCAGCTGAGACAAGTACTGTGATGTTCTGCAGCAGCTGAGACAAGTACTGTGATGTTCTGCAGCAGCTGAGACAAGTACAGTGATGTTCTGCAGCAGCTGAGGCACATACTGTGATGTTCTGCAGCAGCTGAGACAAGTACTGTGATGTTCTGCAGCAGCTGAGGCACATACTGTGATGTTCTGCAGCAGCTGAGACAAGTACTGTGATGTTCTGCAGCAGCTGAGACAAGTACTGTGATGTTCTGCAGCAGCTGAGGCACATACTGTGATGTTCTGCAGCAGCTGAGACAAGTACTGTGATGTTCTGCAGCAGCTGAGACAAGTATTGTGATGTTCTGCAGCAGCTGAGACAAGTACTGTGATGTTCTGCAGCAGCTGAGGCACATACTGTGATGTTCTGCAGCAGCTGAGACAAGTACTGTGATGTTCTGCAGCAGCTGAGACAAGTACTGTGATGTTCTGCAGCAGCTGAGACAAGTACTGTGATGTTCTGCAGCAGCTGAGGCACATACTGTGATGTTCTGCAGCAGCTGAGACAAGTACTGTGATGTTCTGCAGCAGCTGAGACAAGTACTGTGATGTTCTGCAGCAGCTGAGGCACATACTGTGATGTTCTGCAGCAGCTGAGACAAGTACTGTGATGTTCTGCAGCAGCTGAGACAAGTACTGTGATGTTCTGCAGCAGCTGAGACAAGTACTGTGATGTTCTGCAGCAGCTGAGGCACATACTGTGATGTTCTGCAGCAGCTGAGACAAGTACTGTGATGTTCTGCAGCAGCTGAGACAAGTACTGTGATGTTCTGCAGCAGCTGAGACAAGTACTGTGATGTTCTGCAGCAGCTGAGACAAGTACTGTGATGTTCTGCAGCAGCTGAGACAAGTACTGTGATGTTCTGCAGCAGCTGAGGCACATACTGTGATGTTCTGCAGCATCTGAGACAAGTACTGTGATGTTCTGCAGCAGCTGAGACAAGTACTGTGATGTTCTGCAGCAGCTGAGAGAAGTACTGTGATGTTCTGCAGCAGCTGAGACAAGTACTGTGATGTTCTGCAGCAGCTGAGACAAGTACTGTGATGTTCTGCAGCAGCTGAGACAAGTACTGTGATGTTCTGCAGCAGCTGAGACAAGTACTGTGATGTTCTGCAGCAGCTGAGGCACATACTGTGATGTTCTGCAGCAGCTGAGACAAGTACTGTGATGTTCTGCAGCAGCTGAGACAAGTACTGTGATGTTCTGCAGCAGCTGAGACAAGTACTGTGATGTTCTGCAGCAGCTGAGACAAGTACTGTGATGTTCTCCAGCAGCTGAGACAAGTACTGTGATGTTCTGCAGCAGCTGAGACAAGTACTGTGATGTTCTGCAGCAGCTGAGGCACATACTGTGATGTTCTGCAGCAGCTGAGACAAGTACTGTGATGTTCTGCAGCAGCTGAGGTGCACATTCTGATGTTCTCCAGCAGCCCAGGCACATACTGTGATGTTCTGCAGCAGCTGAGACAAGTACTGTGATGTTCTGCAGCAGCTGAGGCACATACTGTGATGTTCTGCAGCAGCTGAGACAAGTACTGTGATGTTCTGCAGCAGCTGAGACAAGTACTGTGATGTTCTGCAGCAGCTGAGACAAGTACTGTGATGTTCTGCAGCAGCTGAGACAAGTACTGTGATGTTCTGCAGCAGCTGAGACAAGTACTGTGATGTTCTGCAGCAGCTGAGACAAGTACTGTGATGTTCTGCAGCAGCTGAGACAAGTACAGTGATGTTCTGCAGCAGCTGAGGCACATACTGTGATGTTCTGCAGCAGCTGAGACAAGTACTGTGATGTTCTGCAGCAGCTGAGGCACATACTGTGATGTTCTGCAGCAGCTGAGACAAGTACTGTGATGTTCTGCAGCAGCTGAGACAAGTACTGTGATGTTCTGCAGCAGCTGAGGCACATACTGTGATGTTCTGCAGCAGCTGAGACAAGTACTGTGATGTTCTGCAGCAGCTGAGACAAGTATTGTGATGTTCTGCAGCAGCTGAGACAAGTACTGTGATGTTCTGCAGCAGCTGAGGCACATACTGTGATGTTCTGCAGCAGCTGAGACAAGTACTGTGATGTTCTGCAGCAGCTGAGACAAGTACTGTGATGTTCTGCAGCAGCTGAGACAAGTACTGTGATGTTCTGCAGCAGCTGAGGCACATACTGTGATGTTCTGCAGCAGCTGAGACAAGTACTGTGATGTTCTGCAGCAGCTGAGACAAGTACTGTGATGTTCTGCAGCAGCTGAGGCACATACTGTGATGTTCTGCAGCAGCTGAGACAAGTACTGTGATGTTCTGCAGCAGCTGAGACAAGTACTGTGATGTTCTGCAGCAGCTGAGACAAGTACTGTGATGTTCTGCAGCAGCTGAGGCACATACTGTGATGTTCTGCAGCAGCTGAGACAAGTACTGTGATGTTCTGCAGCAGCTGAGACAAGTACTGTGATGTTCTGCAGCAGCTGAGACAAGTACTGTGATGTTCTGCAGCAGCTGAGACAAGTACTGTGATGTTCTGCAGCAGCTGAGACAAGTACTGTGATGTTCTGCAGCAGCTGAGGCACATACTGTGATGTTCTGCAGCATCTGAGACAAGTACTGTGATGTTCTGCAGCAGCTGAGACAAGTACTGTGATGTTCTGCAGCAGCTGAGAGAAGTACTGTGATGTTCTGCAGCAGCTGAGACAAGTACTGTGATGTTCTGCAGCAGCTGAGACAAGTACTGTGATGTTCTGCAGCAGCTGAGACAAGTACTGTGATGTTCTGCAGCAGCTGAGACAAGTACTGTGATGTTCTGCAGCAGCTGAGGCACATACTGTGATGTTCTGCAGCAGCTGAGACAAGTACTGTGATGTTCTGCAGCAGCTGAGACAAGTACTGTGATGTTCTGCAGCAGCTGAGACAAGTACTGTGATGTTCTGCAGCAGCTGAGGTGCACATTCTGATGTTCTCCAGCAGCCCAGGCACATAGAGTGATGTTCTGCAGCAGCTGTGACACATTTGGGATGATGTATGTGATGCCGCTGAGGTCTATAGTATGACAGTGCCCTGGGCGCCCCTTGTACCTCCCCCACCCCTCTCCTGCTCACTGTGGCCCCCCTGTGTTGCTTCCCCGGGTACTCTGTTGCCCCCATGTCACGTCCTCCCTCTGCGCCACTTTGCCCTGTACTGAGCCGGCGAGGGGAGGAGCGGCCTGTTGGTCAGGTGACCGCAGCGGCTGCGCTGATTGGAGCGGCGCTTGGGGCGAGGCTATAAAGGAGCGCTCGTGTAGCGTCCCCGCGCATTTGTGCTGTTTGCGACTCACGTGTGTTGTCCTGAGTTGTGTTATGGGGCTGACTGGGGGGCTGTGACTGCAACTGGGGGGGAAGGCAGGAATTATATGTTATTAGGGCTATGGTCACATGCTGCATGAGCCTTCCCTTTATCACCAAGAAAGTGCACTGACTCTGTGTTACATCTATACAGGGGGCGCCATGTCCTACTGTCTAATGTTACCCTTGGGAGTGCTATACTGGTCATCATGGGGGGTCCTGCACAGGGGCATAGTTCAGTGCTTTCACCCATAGTCACAGTGATGTAGTTTTTGGTCCTGTCCTATAAGACAAAGGGTTTCATTTATGTGAGTCGGCACCATTGCAGCGATACCAGATTCTTATAGTGTTTGCTATGTTTTTAGGCCCTTAAAAAAATCCAAAACTTTGCAAAAAAATAAAAAATTCAGAGGTGTCCATATTTTGAAATGCAAATTTTTAGGGTTGCTTAAGGTGCATTGTGTTTTTTTTCCACCCACAAAAATACTATATGGGATGGAAGCCAATGCACAATCACAGGGCTTTGCCAAAAAATCAGTTATGCTCTACAGCACAAATATCCACATTCTGTGGCTCAAACCCACAAAATGTGAATTATTGCAGGCAATACACAGAAAAAATCCAGCAGTGAGTAGCGCCACTGTTACCTTTTGGAAAAAAAAATACTTTTTCTCCTTGTTTACCAGGATTTTGCAGCAAAAATTGCCCAAATCACATGTTAGTAGTAAGGCAATAGGGAATAAGGAAACACATGGCTCTCCTGGTTTTCTTCAGGCATGTTCACATAGGTTTATCAAAACGGGAAAAATAAAAACTAAGAAAAAGTAAAAAATAGCGTAACGGAAACTTTACTAACATGAGTAAGGCAGGGGAAGTTTAATTGGAATAATGGTTCAATTACCTCTATTGGGGCCAATCCTAGTACTTGATACATTGGTGATCTTATCTAGACATATCAAAGGCTCCACATAGTGAAACAGCTGAAAAAAAAACTAGTTTTTTTTTTTCCAAAGCACTTTTCATATTCTCCCAGCGCCCTGTCGGCTTTCCAGCAGTATATGGAACTGCCTGTGCCCCGGACCATGAAAGGTTCTCTTTCCTTAGCTCATGGAGGGATGGTAACAAGGCACATGTCCACAGGCAATTCCAGCCTAGCAGGTATCTTCAAGCTTAAGCAATAGATACAAAGAAAATGGGCTGCAGGTTCTTCCATTTGGTTAAAGTTATTAATTCATGGTGCTAGGTTCCTTGAGTAGAGGAGTCTTGAAGATGCAGACAAAATAGTGAAAAAGGTAAGATCAGGGTCACTCTCAGCTTGGAGCTCTGTATGGAGGCTGCCACTCATACGGCGTCATATTGATAAAATAAAGGGGGGCTATAGAGAGACATGAACATTGGTGCAGTTATTGTAATGGGGTTGGTGTGTGTAGTATTTCTGTTTTAGATATTCCCTGCATGGTCACTTTATTAGAGACATCTGCCATCTTGTAACTACAGATTTCCCATCTCAACAATACACACGTTGAACCAGCACTTCTGAATTCTGGTGTAAAGAAGTTGCATAGCAAGGATTTGCAACTTTTTTTTTAGATCATTTGTGCAAAAATGTTGACACTTTATTTATTATGCTTACCTATATAGCGCCATCATATTCCGCAGCGCTTTACAGATATTGACAGTCACTGTCCCATATAGGGCTCACAATCTACAGTCCTTATCAGTATGTCTTAGGTGTATGAGAGGAAACCGGAGTACCCAGAGGAAACCCACGCAAACACGGGGAGAACATACAAACTCCTTGCAGATGTTGCCTTTGGCAGGATTTGAACCTAGGACTCCAGGCTAACCACTGAGCCACCGTGCTGAGATTACTTCACCACTTGCTGCACTTTTGGAAAGTTTTTGTGTGGTTAGCCCGTCTGGTTGTCTGTACCCAGATCTATTATCTGTGACTTTGTAAAAAAAATTGCAAAAATTTTCACAAACTCGTTCCTCCAGCCCAGAGGGTGGAGTAACATTTCAGGACAGATATGTCAAACTGATGCATCTATATAGAGTTTGTTCTTTATGCACGGCCGAATGACAAGACCCATCTTTACCCAATTTGCCACACAGGTACCCCAGGTGTCTGGGAAGGTTTTAGACCGGGTCTCGGCTCTCTAGGACATACCATTCCTGAGATAGTATTCCCAAACAATGACCTGCATTAGTCAATAGAAGCCTGCAAGTCCTTCACTCATATTCCAATTGCCATATACATGGTCTCGTGTCACTTATCAGCCAAAAGAAGCTTGCAGGCATTTTGTCTCCATGTGCACACAGCTTTACTCCAGGTTTCTATAACAACCCAGCCATTTGTCTTCACTGCTGTAGGTCAGCTTTAAAGGGACGGGGTGCTGTGGATGACATACACACAGCTTTACTCCAGATCTCCATAGCAAACAAGCTATTTAGGACCTGTATTAGTCAATAGCAGTCGCAGGTCCTCAAATATTGTCGTATGACATGTATCAGCCAATAGAAGTTAACAATTCATTAACAAATGTGCATAACACAACCATAAATAGACTGTACCTATACTGGACTGCCATACTGGGTGTCAACATTCTTATAAATTGAAAAGTATTGAAACTATGCACCAACGACACAAACTAGACCAATGGGGCCACGACACAAACAAAAAATTAAATATACCCGTGCGAAGCCGGGTCCTCCTGCTAGTTTTGATAAATTTGATGCAAATTGTTAATGCAGACTCTGGCAAAACTGACTACAAAAATTCTCTTAATGATAAATTTCCTCCATTGTACCTCAAGGCTTTAACAGACGCCCAATGTGATGTCTAAGGGAAACAGGCAAGACTTAATTGGGCAAAAGAACAAAAATTGTATTATAGGAATGGAAAAACATTGATGGATTCAGATTTCTGTTGCACCATTCTGATAGGAGGATCAAGCAACAAGAATTGATGACCCTAATTTGTCAGCAGTTCTGGCTGGTGAAGGTGGATAGTGGTGTGGGGGAGGTTTTCTTGGTCCACTGATATCTGGGTATACCATGACGAATTGCTGGTCCAGTGCATAACTAGATGGGTGTCTCTAAGTGGCCAGTCCATGTATATTGAGGATTAAAGGTGTTGTCCAGGCTCAGAATATTGATGGTCTATTCTTGGGTCTGATTCTGTACCCTTGACAGTCATTTGAAGGGGCTGAGACACTCGTGCGCCCATTGCAACATCTCTATGGATGCAGTCTACATACTAGTGGTGGTGCATGGTACTGCAGCTTCAACCTATTTACATGTATAATTGGCAGGTCATAACCTTAAAATGTAATTTATACAATTTATAGATATGGAAAATTCTCATTTACCTGTCATGAATGCAGCAGTAACATTTGTTACCAGAAGTGAGGAGCATGTGAGAATTCAGCGTGTTTTCCTACAGACCAAGTGCTTGTATAACTTCACAGGTTTCGTGAGATGAGATTTGTTTTGGACACAATAGTGGGACACTGTTCATGGGGGTTGTGAAATAGAACAGCTGTGGATGGGGCTGACCTCATCGCATGGATGTGACAGAACGGGGTACACCGCGTGGCTTGTGAATCATTTTATTTATCCCAGTGTCATCCATCATGTTGTGCTAAAGTCACAAAAATACAACAATGACTTCTCCAAGACTCCTTAAAGAGGCAGGCCTCTCATTAAATCCTTAAGGATCGCACCATTTTGGAATGATTTTGATAGTTTTGTGTATCCAAGCCAGTGGATATGAAATATAAATATTGAGTCTTCAGTAGTTGATACCTTTGTAATGGCTAACACAAATAACAGATTACAAGCTTTGGAGACTACTAGGTCTCTTCATCAGGCATGGTATGACAATTTCTGAAGGCGAAAGGAATCAAGTGATGGAAATCAGTGCACACTTTAAACAAATGATCAGTTCAAAGGATGACTCTTGAGTTTTATGGTCCCTTTGATGTGATGCCTAGTTGTAAAATGACATAAAACCATGCGACAGATTTAACCCCCTCTGGAATGTCAAAGGTGGTCATGAGTTTATATTCACATATTCTTCTCTCTTCAATTTGAAATTCCCCCATAACACCAAAATCATGCCATTGCTCATATAATTTTGATTGCAGAAGTGTTTTGACCTCCGTCCGTTCTCTGCTCTGTGATAGTGTGACGTTGTCAGTTCATCCGCATCCTATGTGTATGTCCTGTCTCACCTACATAAAAAACAAAAAAGGAGAAACACCGAGTGCCAATGATAGTGTAGTAAATTCGCACGTGAAAAGTGATAAAGACCAAATGATGGCCTCTTACCTTCTCACGTTATAAGATGCCACAATAACAGAATTAGCCAAAAATAGGATCGTAATGGCAGCAACTACCTCCTCTCTTGTGAACCAAGGTACACAGCAATAATAGAAATATAACGTCCCTCAGGGTCTTGACCCAAACAGGCGTGAAGGTGTGGGGATGAGTGCGCACAAAACCAGTAGTCAGCCCAAAGATATTCCAAAACTTTAATTACAGTGAACAAGCACAACGCGTTTCGGGCTAGTCGCCCTTCTTCAGGTGCATAAACAATACTGATACCGTTAAAAAAAAAAAAAATTGAATAAATAACTTCATGCTAAAAGCAAAATCTGAAGTACCAGGTCATTTCACAAATAATCATTTCTGTTTTTTTGTTCTGTTTGCCATAAGACATTAGGAACAATACACATTCATATGAAAAATAACACATCAAACTGCAACATTAAGGCAAATGCCTAAAATAGTGCTTATAAGAATTAAATATATGTCCACCAATATGGGTTCTTTAGAAATCCAAAACACCTCAGGTGATAGCTGAATCCCACTTTGGTGAAACATATTCCCTTTCTTACCTTGGCTGGCAGCCTTCAGAGATTAATATCGGCGCGTGTAGACGCTGCCGCGTGTCTCGCCATGCTTTAATAGTGGATCCTTCGCGGGCAAAAATTAAAGCCTGTGCGCATGCGAATGGATCCGATGTTCAAAAAAAGGTCTATTCGGGCAGCTCCGTAAGATCCTATTGCGCATGCGCGGAGGTATGATTTCATGTACGATGGTTGCGTAGGCAAACCAGCCTAAGTGGTCCTTACATGCATGCGCAATGGACCACAGAACACCGCGTATGCATTACTAGGTGGAAAGATAAGGTAACCAGTCAATTTTGAGTACAGAACCTGGGCACTAGAAAAGCTAATGTGCCTTAACCCATAATTGATAAAACATGGGCAAATAAATAGACATAGAAACAAATTACTATATAAATACATAAAAAATTAAAATGCTCAATCCATATTTCAGTCCCATCAGATAGATATAATTCTTAATAAATAGGGATACAAGTAAAGAGACACAAATTTAGACTTAAATATTAATGCTTAGTTATATCCTCTAAAGTTTCATTGAGACCTACAGGGGTCAGGGTATTAATTTTATAGATCCAGAAAATTTCTCGTCTAACCAGATTCCCAAATCGATCAGGTGTCGTTTCAGGTATCTGATCAATAGGGGTCACCACAAAATCACTGAATCTACAGGAATGTTGCTGTGCACCATGTCTAGACACACTGTTTATAGAAACCATTGGCTACATTTGACCTATGTTTATTAATACGTTCCCTGAGTGACATTGTGGTGCGTCCAATGTACTGTAGTCCACAAGTACACTCCAATAAATCCTATTAATATTATAAATGTGAAAGTTTGTGGGTTTGTGAGTTTGGATGTTCGGATGTTTGTTCCTCAATCACGCAAAACCCGCTCGACCGATTTGGCTGAAATTTTCCACAAACATAGTTAATACACCCGATTGCGCAATAGGCTACTTTTCGTCACAATAGCGCATATACGTTTGTGCCAGGACCCTCACAAAACCCGAACTCACACCACCATCTCTGCAATCTCACACACTTTGGACCATAGCAAGCCCCAAAATTCATATTACGCTCTACAGCCTCGCCCCTAACCCCACACAATCACATATACATATACTTTACCACTTTGCCCCTCACCTTAATGATTCTCTAGGAGGTGCTCTTTAACACTCCGGAGCAGCCATGTTTGCCGACCCCCACCACTCTGACAATCCGCCACACCGCCCACCCATGTCAATACCCCTAGGCCGTCTAATACATGCAAAAAAAAAAGTTTAAAAAAGTAATATATATATATATATATATATATATATATATATATATATATATATATATATATGGATTAATAATTCAAATCACCCCCCTTTCCCTAGAACGCATATAAAAGTAGTTAAAAACTGTGAAACACATACATGTTAGGTATCCCCGCGTCCAAAATCGCCCGCTCTACAAAGCTATACAAATATTTTTCCTGTTCGGTAAACGCCGTAGCGGGAAAAATGGTCAAAAGTGCCAAACCGCCATTTTTTCACTGTTTTGATTCTGATAAAAATTTGAATAAAAAGTGATCAAAGCAATAACATTTCCCAAAAATGGTAGAACTAAAAAGTACACCCGGTCCCGCAAAAAAAGACGCCCTATGCATCCCCGTACACTTACGTATAAAAAAGTTACGGCTGTCGGAATATGGCGACTTTTCAAAAAAAATTTAACACAGTTTTGGTTTTTTTTTTACGGGGTCAAAATGTTAATAAAACCATATAAATTTGGTCTCCCCGGAATCGTAACAAAACACAGAATACAGGGGACATGTCATTTTGGTTGCACAGTGAACGCCGTAAAACCAAAGCCCGTAAGAAAGTCGCAGAAATGCATTTTTTCTTCAAATCCTCCCCATTCGGAATTTTTCCCCTGCTTCCCAGTACATTATACAGAATAATTAATGGCGGCATCATGAAGAAAAATTTGTCCCGGAAAAATTAAGACCTCATATGGCTCTGGGAGCAGAGAAATAAAAAAGTTATGGGGTTTAGAGGGAGGGGAGTCAAAAACGAAAATCAAAACATTTCATCGGCGGGAAAGGGTTAACTTCAAATACTTCTGTCCCAAAGTCACTATGTAAAGTTTCTCACAACACCGTATATATAGCAGCTCTAATACAAAGTAACTGCAACACAAAAGTCTCATGTATTCTCAGAATTACAGCAAAAACAAGATACAAAGTTACATTTCATATCCCATACCTTATACACAGTACGAAAACCTTACCCGCGCCTGTATATACCCACTGCTACAATCACCGCAGACCAAGTCGCGGGTAACAGCTATACTCAATATAACCTGGAGAATTTGCTATCCACTCCACTTTTTCAAGTACGCAAACATTTAACAAATCTGTATCCACCCAATTCTCGAATCACCGCTGACGAAGTCGCGGGTAACAGCTAGTAAATTATAAAACTAGAGGAACAATTTAAAAAATGTTTTATATGAAACACTTCCCCAGTAGCATTACTTTTAAAAGTGTTACTGCGGTTCTTAATTGTGTCACAACATTTGCATTTCGGATGGTTACATTTAAAACTCCCCAAGATGGGTTTACTGTGACACATTTCAAATAATCTATTAACAGGTTTCAATCTACTAGGGGCAATAATGTTCTT
Source organism: Leptodactylus fuscus (assembly GCF_031893055.1). Classification (NCBI taxonomy): domain Eukaryota; kingdom Metazoa; phylum Chordata; class Amphibia; order Anura; family Leptodactylidae; genus Leptodactylus; species Leptodactylus fuscus. The sequence continues at coordinate 349,543,738 of NC_134265.1, forward strand.
TATAGATTGCGCTCTCCTAAATGTAATATTTGGTTTAGGTGGTAACATACCCTTCAGCACTGGATCATTCTGAGCTATTGGCCAGTGTTTATTAAGAATCTCTCTAACTAGACCGTGTGAGGAACTATAGGAAGTGATAAAATTCAAATTGACGGTCATCTTTAACTTTAGATTTTGACTGAAGACATTCTGTTTGAGACAATAATCCCGCTCTATTGCGTGCTGTAGTTACTAGATTCTTAGGGTAATGGCGATCACGAAACCTTTGGGCCAATAATTCACTCTGGTCTTGGTAATCTTTAAACTGAGTGCAATTTTTCCTTACTCGTCTAAATTGGCCGTAAGGAACATTTGATTTCCATTTGGAATAATGTAAACTATTAAAATCTAAAAAACTATTACAATCTACCGACTTAAAGTAAAATCGATCTCATTAAATGAAGGTTTTCCTGTTAATTGAATGCCCATCTGGTTCGATTTAAGATACTCTTTGAATTCCACGAAACTGTGATCATCCCCATCCCATATAAACAAGTCATCAATGTACCTTTTGAAATAAATAATTTGCTTACGCCAAGGGTGATTGCTAAGAATAAAAGTGTTTTCAAACATACCCATAAATAAATTTGCGTAAGCTGGCGCAAAGCGCGTACCCATCGCGGTACCACGGGTCTGAAGATATAGCTTAGATTCAAATTCAAATAAATTATGATCCAAATTAAACGAATCCCATTTATTATAAAATCTTTCTGATTATCAGGCATAAAGTTGTCTTTTTCAAGAGTGGCTTTGATGGCTGCGATTCCCAATTCGTGCTCTATTTTACTATATAAGGCACTTACATCAAGTGTCACCCATCTATAACCTGCCTTCCACTCGATGGCTAATAAGTTATTAATGACATCAGAGGAGTCTCTTAGGTAAGTGGGGAGTTGTACCACATACTTTTGTAGCAGAACATCAATGTACTGCGATAAATTGCGTGTGAGTGCATGAATGCCCGAAATGATCGGTCTTCCTGGGGGTTTAGTTGAATCTTTATGAATTTTGGGGATATGATAAAACAGTGCAACTGATGGGTGAGAAATTCTTAGAGGAAGCTTCCTCTATAAGATCGTTGTATTCTCATAAATGTTGTGCAGACGGGTTTGAATTAAGTGTTGAATAATAGGTAGTATCCGATAATATTTTATATGCTTCCTCTAAATAATCAGTTCTATTTTGAACTACCACACCTCCCCCCTTGTCGGCATTCCTAATAACTAAGTTAGTATTTTTGGATAAATCCTGTAGCGCCTTATACTCTATCTTGGTTAAATTATTCCTTTTGGTTTTGACAGTATGGTGACTAGATTACGAAAATCTGTGGCAACAAGTGAGAAAAACGTTTCTAGATTACTTCCCCTATGGTGAATTAGATAAAAATTAGAGGGAGGTTTCAGATCAGTTTGTATAGGTGGCAAAGCCGGGATAGCCCCAGATTGATCATTTAAACTAACCGAAGTGTTATGGCCAGTGGTTTCAGAACCAGTGGTTGAACGGCCTTGAGCCTCTTGAATCTTAAAATATCTCTTTAATGTGAGCTTACGAATATAATTATTGAGGTCAACAAATAAACTAATTTTGTTGGGTTTCTGTGAGGGACAGAAGGATAAACCTTTTGAGAGAAACATAAAGGCCGCCAGTGAGACACTTGGTACATATTACAGATGACATACTGGAACTGACCATGACGAAAATCAATTTCATGATTCCTGTGATATGGTCAAATCCCCCAGTACCAGATGCAGCAAAACAACCCCACCGGATTCTGGATCCTGCACCATGCTTAACTGTTAGTACGGTGTTCCTTTCCTTAAAAGCTTTGTGTCGTCTGTAAACAAACTGTTGCTTTGCACTGCCAAAACAGCTTTTTTTTTTTTTTTTTTTCTTTCATCTGTCCACAGAACATTTTCCCAGAAGGATTGTGGTTTGTCAAGGCACTCTTTGGCAAAGATCAGTCGTTCCTTTTTAGGTGTCTTCTTCAGCAGAAGGTTTTTCTTTTGCCTTTGCCCATAAAACTCTGGTTTATTGTGCGGCGTATTTTTTACTTGTTGGAACAACTCCAGGTTGGCCTTCAGGTCTTTGGATGTTTGACATGGTGTTTTTTTCACCAGTTGCACCAACCTTAGAAGAAATCACTTGTCAGTTTTTCTATTTCCCCCACATCTAGGAAGGTTCTTGAGTGTTCCAAGTTGGCCTTCAGGTCTTTGGCTGTTTGACCCTGTGTGTTGCACCAGTCGCACCAACCTTAGAAGACATCTCTTGCCAGTTTTCCTATTTCCCCCACATCCAGGGAGGTTCTTGACTGTTCCAAGTTGGCCTTTGGGTTCTTTGGCTGTTTGACCCTGTGTGTTGCACCATGCGCACCAACCTTAGAAGTCATCTCTTGCCAGTTTTCCTATTTCCCCCACATCCAGGGAGGTTCTTGAGTGTTCATGATTGGCAAACTTAAACATTGCGCACTGTTGAAACTTGGAATACCAAGATCTTTGGTGATGGCCTTATACCCTTGTTTGCTAATAGCAGTTCTAATATCCTCAGACACATCAATGTATACTATGCTGGTTGATTGGACCCCTGATCTGTTTACTAGTTATGTATCTAAGATGAATGAATTTAGTTATTTTTTTCATAATTCTATAGTACATGTAAAGGGAATAAACGTAATGATATACTTCATTAAAGAGAAGTGCCCGTGTCTTTCACTCCAGTCATTATCTGATCATTCTGTCCATACTCTGTACACAAGCAGTCCTAGTTTACCATGAACTCTATGGAGGAGAGAAAGCTGGTTACAGCATTATATCATCCCTACCAATTCCTGACAACCCAGCTGCATTGTGGAAAACAAAGAAAACTCGAAACGGCTGATGTCTTTATGAGGAGCTCTCCTTTTCCCCCTCCCCTCTCCATAGAGTTTTGATACAGATTTGATTGACAGAAGCAAATAAGTGAAGACACAGACACTTATAAAATATTACAAAAATGACTTAATTTTTTACAACTATTTCTGGAGAAGTGCTCAGACTGCTTGTATATTAGTATAGAGTTGTGCTGGGCACATCCATCCACCTCCAATACATCCTAAACACCTCTTTTTTTCCATTTAGAGACTGACCATAAATGGTAACCAAAACATAAGTGCTATAAACCTAGCTGCATGTTAATGCCACCCACTTATCTCAAAAGGCAGTGTCTATGCATTTCCCCATGTAATGGGTTTATTGGGAGACTCAATAAGATAATGGTAGAAAAGCCCAAATAGTCCTGCAATTCCCTGTGCCCTGATGGTGGACACGGGTACTAAAATGTCTCGCCATCTGCAGAGGGCTACAGTGAGTCCTTTTATACTTGGGACTACAGTTCTACTCGCCTTCTACCGCGTCTACCGATTCCGCCCCTAACTTCTGATTGGAGAACCAGATTTATGGACACAATAGTGGGACACTGTTCCCCAGTGTGGCCCTAATCTGCCTGCATGACTCTGAATAGGTTTCAGGAGCCATGTTTGCTGAGACTTTGTCATCCTAGTAAAAGGAAAATCTTAATGAAGCCTCTAATTCTCTCAAAATATTGAAGGGCAATAATGAGAATTTATTTGGGGGATTTTCTGGAATTCAAGTGTTCAGGATGGAAATTTTGTAAATATTCAGAAATTAAGTAATGGCAATGTCTGAAACAGCAGCGTAACAATATAGAAGGTCAATAGTATATACAGAAACATTCGGAATCCACAACTTATTTTTCTGAATTCCACGGGGTGACATTTCCCCTTTCAAATTTTTAGGCCTAAGACGGGCGGGATAAAATATAACCTTCATCAGGAGTGATTTTAATAGTAACACGTGCGTGCTTGGTCTGATTGTGATATAAATATTAAATATAATCACAGTAAAGGTGCCCTCAAGAAAAGAAAAAAATTAAAACTTAACTTTTTTATTGTTATATACTGTTTAAAATATTAGGGCAGGCAGCCCCTTTAAAATTAGGAGACGTTTAGGATCAATCAAAGCACGATGTGCGGTCAGAACCGCAGTTCTCGGGCCCTAATGGTGGGTCCCGATACTTGTTAGAGGCCGACAATTGCCCGCTCTTATATAGATACAGGGCGGGATCTCCATGTTCGCCCCGCCCACACCTAGTAACCAATCCAGTGAGTCCATTCCAGGACATCTCATACGTCACTAGTAGGTGTGTTTTGAGGCGGTTCGTTCATATGTGACTGAGTGCCGTCATCAGTGATCACAACAAATGTATGTATACAACTCTTCAAGAAGTATTTTGTTTCTACGTAATGCTGTTCATTTTGTTTATTTAGGTATGCACCGACAGGGGACATCGTTATCAGATCATTCTCACTCCGAACAGCCCAGCCCTGTCCCATAATTAAAGTGTGCTGACAATGTTCCTCATCATCTTAGTGTTAGGATTGGGTCCCGCAGGTTGCTATCATAACGCACAGCGCCACCTGCGGGGCAGTCTAACCATCTAGCTTTCACCTTACTGAGCATGCCCAGACGTATTGGAGCCGCTCACAAGCTAAGTGCCATTTCTCCCCTACTGAGCATGAGCGGTGAGGTCATGGCCACCGCCCCTATTGGGCGGGGACTTCCCTTTAAATAGTGTGAGCCGTTGCCCGCCAGGGGCTCACACTTTGTCTAAAACTTCCTCAAAGTCCACGGAGTGAATGACAGTAGTCAGGGACAGGCTCCAGTACTCAGGCAGGTTGTCAGACTAGGCCTCTGTGTGGGGATATCATGTTGTATATCATTTGAGATCCACCTCAATTCTCTCTCATGAATATGTCTCATGCTCGATATAATGACAGTAAACGTTATCCCCTGGTCCCGAATCAAATCTATGGACATAGTTTATCCGTACTCATTGACATAGATGGTTCCTAAAGTACTCAAGATCATAAGTTAGTATAGATACTAACGATCTCCCCATCCATATATTATGACTACGTGGGGCCACCTTACCATATCATGACCTAGTTAATCTTATTGTATAAACGAGAGGAACAAGATATTTTCATTGAGGCTGTCTGGCTTGATGGATCAGAAATGGAAGATCCATCTAGCTTCACGTCTAAGGATCTCTTCGTCCCAATTCCCTCCTCGTACAGATTTTGGGACTTTTTCAATACCTTAAAAACGGAGTGAGAAAGGATCTCCCCCATGGGTTTCCCACACATGTTTGGATACTGGTGTATCCACCTGTCGTGTTATGTCCTCCACGTAATCAAGGACACGTCGCCTCAATTGTCGTTTGGTCTTGCCAATGTAGTTTTTTGAACAGGGGCAAGTGATAAAATAAACGACACCTTCCGTTTTGCAATTGATGAATTCTCTTGTCGTGAAAGTATGCCCTGTAATGCATGCCGGGATGTTGACTCCTCTCTTTATGTAGCCACACGCGCGGTATGAGCCACATTTATAAGTGCCTGGTTGTTGTAGTCTCCCCGGCCAATTTTCATCTCTAGGGAGTGGTGCTAGATGGCTTTGGGTGATTCGATCCGCCAGGTATCGAATCAGTATCCTCCAGATACTGTTGGAGGATACCCCAATATCTTTTAATGATGTCCATCACCTCTTTTGAGTACTGGTCATATGTCCCTATAAATCTAATCCTCTCCGAGTCTTTTTGTTTAGCTTTAGGTGACAATAGTGATTCCCTCGGGGTCTTTTTTGCTAGCTCTCTTGCGGCAGATAAAAGGTTCCTTGGGTATCCCCGATTCGAAAAACATTCCATCAATCTTTCACACTCCATATCGTAGTCTAGTTATTTAGAACAATTCCTCCGTAACCGGAGAAATTGTCCTTTCGGGATGGCACATTTCAGGGGCATAGGATGATGGCTCTCCCACTGTAATAAAGCATTGATGGCCGTGGGTTTCCTAAATAAACAGGATAAGAAACTACCATCTGGGTTTAAAGAAATAGTTATATCTAGGAACGGGACAGTATCCGGATGGAAATAAGCGCAAGTTAAGATCATTAATATTAAGATCCTGGACGAAATTGTCAAATTCGAAAGGTGACCCTGCCCATACAACCACAATGTCTTCGATGTAACGTAGCCACAGTACTATGTACTGTGACCGTTTTTCTGCATGTTGTCCAAAGACGACTAGTTGTTCCCATCTCCCCAAGTATAATTTAGCGTAGGAAGGTGCGGCGGGGTACCCCATCGCGGTGCCCCGCTGCTGCTGATAAACCTTCCCATTAAACAAAAACGCGTTATGCGTAAGCACAAATTTCAGGAGATCAATGACAAATTTATTGTGGTTGGTAAATTGCTCACCCCGGGTCCCAAGAAACACCTCTACAGCCGCACACCCCTGATCATGGGGTATGGAGCTGTAGAGTGCCTCCACGTCCAAGGTCGCAAGGGCCGCCCCCAATGGAACCTGGATGCCCTCCAGATGGTGGAGGAGATCCATCGTGTCCCTGACATAGGAGGGTAGAGCCGACACAAAGGGACACAGGATTTGGTCCAGGTAATTACTGGCTCTCTCCGTAACCCCCCCCCCCCATGCCAGAGACTATGGGGCAGCCCTTGAGGGGATGGTAGCCCTTCGGGAGGCTGTAAAAGGTGGGGACCCGGGGGAAGTTGGGACACACAAAACGGTATTCTGCTGTTGAAATAAGGCCATTTGCTCTCACTTGGTCAAGAATAGATGTTAGCATTTCAGAGTACAGTTGAGTAGGGTCAGCTGGAAGTACAGTGTAGTTTTCTTCATCAGTCAAGATTTGATTACACATTATGTAATTGCCCCTGTCCATGATTTCTATCTTGCCCCCCTTTATCTGCAGCCTTTATAAGATAAGATAATCCTTTAATAGTCCCACCTTGGGGAAATTTCAGCGTGTTACAGCAGCATAGTAATACAGATACAGGATAATACAGAGTAATATGTTACAGACGTAGACACAGATAAGCTGAGAAGAGAGGATATACTAGGAGTCCATGGCAGCTAAGGAAAAACAGAAGAGAAAGAGGAAGACCTCATGGTCATCCTCATAATCATTAGTTCTCTGTGCGGAGAGCTCTTCGTTTGGTCTGATGTAGATTATACAGCCTGGTCGCGGTTGGAAGGAAGGACCTGCGATAGCGCTCCTTCTCACACTTGGGGTGAAGCAGACGGTCGCTTACAGTGCTGCCAAGTCCCATCAGGGTCCCATACATGGGGTGGGATTTGTTCCCCCGCATGGAGGTCACCACAGACAGTATCCTTCTGTCACCCACCACCTGTACTGGGTCCAAGGGGCTCCCCAGGACAGAGCTGGCCCTCCTGATCAGCCTGTCAAGTCTATTTCTGTCCCTGGTTGATATACTGCTTCCCCAGCAGGCCACACCGAAAAAGATGGCTGAGGCAACCACAGAGTTGAAGAAGGCCCTGAGAAGTGTCCCCTGGACTCCGAAGGCCCTCAGCCTCCTGAGCAGGTAGAGTCTGCTGTGGCCCTTTCTGTGCAGCGCCTCCAGGTGATCAGCCCAGTCTAGTTTATTATTGAGGAGCACGCCCAGGTACTTATAGGTCCTGACTATCTCAATACATGTTCCTTGGATCTCCACCGGGGTCGGAGCACCTCTCCGTTTACTAAAGTCCACCACCATCTCCTTGGTCTTCCCAGCATTAATCCTGAGCTGGTTCTGCTGGCACCATTCAACAAAATCCCGGTTTAAGTCTCTGTATTCCCTATCATCGCCATCAGTGATAAGGCCGACTATAGCAGAGTCATCGGAGTACTTCTGTAAGTAACAACTGGATGAGTTGTGCCTGAAGTCAGCAGTGTACAGTGTGAAGAGGAATGGGGCAAGAACTGTACCTTGAGGTGCCCCCGTACTACAGATCACAGTGTCAGACACACAGTCCTGGGCTCTCACATACTGAGGGTGGGTTGTCAGGTAGTCTAGGATCCAGTTGGACAGGTGATGGTCCACACCACCAAGGTTCAGCTTCTCCCTCAGTAGCCCTGGCTGAATGGTGTTGAACGCACTGGAGAAATCAAAGAACATTATTCTCACAGTGTTCCCGGGTTTCTCCAGGTGAGAGAGAGCTCTGTGAAGAAGGTGGATGATGGCGTCATCTACCCCAATGCCTGGCCGGTAGGCAAACTGGAGGGGGTCCAGAGCGGAGCTCACTAGGGGGCGTAGGTGTGTCAGGACCAGTCTCTCTAGGACCTTCATTAGGTGTGATGTCAGTGCTACAGGTCGGTAGTCATTGTAGCCCATCGGGTTGGGTTTCTTTGGGACTGGTACCACGCAAGATGTTTTCCACAGTTGAGGTACCACCCCCAGCTTCAGGCTCATATTGTACATGTGCGTTATAATACCACACAGCTGGTCACTGCACATTTTAAGAACTCTTGCGCTTATACCATCAGGTCCCCCCGCTTTGTTCGCTCTAATATTCTTCATTTCCTTACACACCTGAGACTCCTGCAGGATCAGATAGTCAGATTGCAGTTGACCGCAGGTCGGTGGGGGTTGGGTCTTGGTGTGTGAGGGGAGGGCGGTTAGCTGACATGCTGGTGGAGGGAGCATTTGCTTGGAGTCGAATCTATTGAAGAATAGATTAAGCTCGTTAAGCCACTTCCTGTCCCCTACTGTTCGGTGCCTTGTCTTTTCCTTGTGTCCTGAAATTGCCTTAAGGCTGTCCCACACCTCAGAGATTCTACCCTCCCCCATCTGTAGCTCCATCTTCCGTCTGTAGTTGGCTTTCCCTTCCCTGATCAATTGTCTCAGCTGTTTCTGAACCGCCCCCAGGCCATCTTTGTCCCCAGACCTAAAAATTCTCTTTTTTTGCTTGAGGAGAGTTTTAATCTCAGAGTTAATCCATGGTTTGTTATTGGAGAAACACCTCACCTTCCTAGTTGGTACCGTGCTGTCCACACAGAAATTAATGTAGTCCGTTATGCAATGTGTGAGTCCCTCAATGTCCTCTGGAAATGAGTCTTGAAACACTTCCCATAAAGTTATATCAAAGCAGTCCCTTAGAGACTCGACACTTCCCTCTGACCAAATCTTCACGGTACGGGTAACCGCCGGTTCTCTGCGCACCAGTGGAATGTATGTGGGTCGCAGATGTACCAGGTTGTGATCTGATCTGCCTAGGGGTGGTAGGGCAGATGAGTTATATGCATCCCTTACATTGGCAAAGAGCAAGTCCAGCGTCTTGTTGTCTCTTGTATGGCAGGTTACATACTGTGTGAAGCCTGGTAGAGTGGATGCTGAGACATGGTTGAAGTCTCCAGACACTAGGAGCAGGGCATGGGGGTGAGATGATTGCAGCTCACTCACAACAGCATGGAGTACTTCACAGGCAGCGTCAGCTTTAGCAGAGGGGGGGACATAGGCAGCTAGTACAATAACATGTGATAGTTCCCTTGGCAGGTAAAAAGGTCTCATGCCCACGGCTAGCAGTTCAATATCCTTTCCACACAATTGTTTCTTAACCACAATATGTCCTGGATTACACCATCTCTCATTGACAAATATTGCAATTCCTCCGCCTATTCGCTTACCGCTCTCCAGTGTTCTGTCCGCCCGAAGAAGTTTGAAGCCCTCCACGGAGGCAAGTATGTCCGGAGTGATTTCAGTAAGCCAAGTCTCTGTAAACAGCATCATACTGCACTCACGAAACTCCTGTTGATGTCTGGTCAGTGCTGTCAGTTCATCCATCTTATTCACAATTGATCTCACATTCCCCATAATGACTACGGAATGATCTTTCTCCAGGGACCTCAAGGCCGTGCGTTGGTTGGCACTCAAATCATCTCTTTTGGGGACTGCTCTCTGTGCTAGTTGTGTAGGACTGTCAGTGACTACTTTTTCAAAGATGTCAATGCACCTAGAGTCGCATGGTGGAGGGTTGGAACGGCTCTTAGGTTTTAAATCCGTCAAAAAGGTTTCATTATAGTATAGGCTTTCTAAAATACGTAACCCCTCCAAATCATCTACCTCCACCCCTAATTCACTGGCTCTCCTTGTCTCAGCTGTACTCATAAACTTTGACCACCGTAGTTTTCTGATCAAACCAATTCGATGGAACAAGAGTCCTTTCTTAAGTACTGTACATTCACACTCAGTGTGTGTTCTTTGTGAGAGATTGATAATATTAAGTATATCATCACATTCATTCCCTAGCCGGGGGGGCTGTTCGGTCCTGCCCCTTAGCAGATACTGAGTAATCTGTGGGGTTTGTGCTAAAAAAAAACCCTGTAGAAATAGGGATACAGTCCTGGTCCTACTTGTTTGAAGTCAGGGTCCCAACCCTTAACATAGATTAGATAGAGAGACTTCACAAGAAATGATGTTCAAACTTCGTGATTTATTTAAGTACCTGAGATCTAGTTGACGTTGTGGGCATGGTAGTTGTCGTACCCTGTCCACTGTGACGCCTGTTGGTTCCTCTAGGGAAGAAGTTGGTGGTGCGAGCTCTAAATGATCTTTCACTCACCAAGCTGGAGTCTGATGAATCCGGTGATGTGTGTCTAGGACGAATGTTGGTTTTTGGATAACCCTCCTTCCATTTATAAACCCTATTATTCCGATAGTCCTCCTGGTCTCTAATGAATTTACGTCTCTTTTGGGATTAGACCTCCTTCTTGTATTGGTTCAGGGTTGTTTCCATCTTCTCCTTCAGACTGGAGATTTCGCCACTAGCACATGAATCACGTAATTGGAGTTCTGCCGCTTCCACCTGTTTTTTCAAGATCACAATATTTTTCTGTAAGAAAGTGACAGTGAGGGTCATTATATCAAAAGAGCATTTGTTTAGTATGCATTCAAACTGGTTACAGTATTCCTTGTTGTCCTTAAATAAAGTCGGAATCACTCCCATTCTGAGTCCTCTAGGGATTCTTAAGGATTTTATGTACTCTGCAAGAGTTACGCAGTGGAGTTCCATGCTAATTAGCTTCTTGGAATCCCGTTCCAAATCCCTCAATTTGGTCTCCATTGGAGCGATCTCTAGGAAGTCCCTGCTGTAGGTTACACCAGCTAGGATGTCAGCGGTCTCCTCTTGGTTATAAGAGAAGATCAATTGTTCCATGGCTGGTGGATCAATTGCTGTAAAGGGACTTGATAGTAGAAATAGGGATACAGTCCTGGTCCTACTTGTGTGAAGTCAGGGTCCCAACCCTTAACATAGATTAGATAGACTTCACAAGAAATGATGTTCAAACTTCGTGATTTAAGTAAAGTTGAGTGAAACGTTTTTCGGCCGAAAGACCTTCCTCAGACTCTACAACACAATATAACAACCCAGTATTAGATAATTATTCACACGCAGGTGATAGTGTCATATGTACAATATATACAACAACAAAAAAAGAAAAAAAAACCTGTATTACTTTGATTACTTCCAAAGTCCCTATTACGGTTATTGGATTTACTCCTACCCCTTGATCCAGGGTATAGCCCCTTCCTCTACCTCGTGGACGACCCCTACTCAGAGTCCCCCTTCTCATTGTCTGACAGATCGTATTCGGAGGAGGACAATTCACTACCAGAATTATTTTTATCATTCCAGTAGGCTCGATTGTCCTTAAATTCTTGTAGCTCTCGCATATATTGCTGGTGTTTACGTTGTTTAATAAAGTTTGGGAACTTTTCAATATTAATTTGTAGGTCTTTCTCTTTTTTTATTGAAATCTGGTTTACTCAAATGATTTTACTTTGGTTATTAGATCTTTAAGTTGGTCTAGTTTTGTAAGATTCACTTTTTTGTCTTCTAATATCAGAGCAATGAGTCTTAGAGGACTCTTATCTCCTTCTGCCAAGCCGCTATCAAGGTAGGTGTTTGTATGCGCTTAGCTGGTTGAACTGGGTTCCTCAGTCCTCTAGGTATGATTGTATGTTCCAGGTAGTTGGTTTAAGGTAGTTGGTGATTACACAACTGCGTGTGTAATCCCGATATACTTTAGTTAAAATCTTAAAAGAATCTTTGAGTCCCAGTGGTTTCTACTTGAGAAAATTTTTTCCGAGAAAACTGATTTGGCATCTTCCAGCCATTGCGCTGGGTTAACACCATCGACTAGAAATCCAGCCATGGTTTTTAAATTAATTAGCTTAAGGATGATAAAACCTATGTCGGTTAGATCCAAAAATGGGGGGGACCCCTGTTAGTGGTATCACTGGATCAAGGACTACCCTCACCAAGTCCACGAGTGAGGGTCGGGCTGGATCCTTCGAGAAGTCTTCTCCGTGCAGCGTCCCCGCGGCATCTTCCGGCTCTGAATTCACTCTGCCAGGCATCGGGCCTGGGCAGAGCCGACTGCGCATGCCCCGCACTACAAGAAAATGGCCGCTTACAGTCAAAGTGTATAGCATTCAACTGTATAGCATTCGGCCAATCAATGCTGGTTCTGCATCGAACTTTTCCATTCGAATAGCGAGTGGTACTTGATCGAGTACAAGTATTTCGAATACCGTAATATTCAATCGAATACCTACTCGATCGAGTACTCGCTCATCTCTACTAAACATATGTTGTTAGTTCCATGTCGCCATAAGTTCAATAGACTAGGACAGCAAGCTCCAGACCACAGGGAGTAGCTAGTTAATCATGTCCTGGGTCTGGCCACCTGATATATTAATGTTAAGATTCTCCGGTTCTGGGTCGTCTTAGTTCTTTGATCTAGTATTATGGCTATGGTTAATAGATCCCACTTAGGTTCTGTTGTGATCTTTTCCACAGGTCCTAAGGGGTGGAGAAGGTGGTGTTTATGGGATTCGGTGAACAGATCCCTAGAGGAAAAATCCCACTCACTGTTAGGTACAGACAGTATGCCCCATAGTAGCTATCGATTGCACTTCGAGTGGAATATTAATATCAATACGCCTGAGTAACCGTGAGATTCCAAGTGTTCCCCAATTATGTATAAGAAACTCCTTAAGGCTCAGAGTAATCTCTATTATTCCCCATTGGCTATATTAAATGGCTCTGGGATAATAGGGTTTCATCAGGAAGATGGCGGAAAGCATAGGATATGCAGTAAAAACTGTTCTGATGGTGAACAATGCTACTACAATAGCTGACATTGCCACTGAGAGGACATGCGCACAAATCTGCATATTGCTAGGCCGTGATTGAATAGCAACTGTCGTGAGTTTTGCTCATGGACCCCATATACAGTAATGTATATGGCCCATAGAAATGAATGTCAGTGTGCTAGTCATGAAGAACACAACTAGTACAACTTACTGTGCACAAGGATGTGTGCATGAGGCCTAAGGCTGGAAATAGAGCTCAGAACCGTTGAGTAACCCCATCCTTCTCAGACGTGTCTCCAATCGGAAGAGTCTGGGGATCAATATCGTAAATGGGCCCAAACCGTACTGTAACAGAGCACGAGGAGGCTAAAACAAACACTTCTATACTGATGGGTAAATTAACATAGATGCTCAATGCTGATATAGACGGGGATGTACAATCCCCACGCAAGGGCTCAATACCCATGTACCAATGGTAATCATAAGGCAGAGTTGGCTTATATGTAGCATAGAATGACCATGAAAAGCGCACGTACTGTCACCACTGAACAGAATCTGATGTCGTAGCTAATATAATGGACCCCAGCGAGATCTAGATTTGTGAGCAACATTGTATGTGTATGTCTGGCGATAAATAGGGAGTAGACTGTAGCGTCAATGCAGAGATGGTCTGAATATATATCTGGATCTGAAGTCGCTGTTATTATAAACCACAGCGAGTAATATTATACAATGTAAATCAGATAAAAAGATAATCAATTGTAGCAGAGGAAGAAGGGAGGTGCAAATGGGGGGTACTTGGTATCAGTATGGCTGACACCATCTCTGGGTATAGTAGGGAAATATGAAGATTTCCCAAAAAGGAGTTGGGCGCTAGATGAATTCCTTCTTAATGTCTAAGGACATCCATAGTGTCACTAACATAGGAAGGGATTGAGACCAAGAATGGCCAAAATAGTGTCCACCAAGGTACTCTCTGGGTGATACTCCCCTGCCTGAGACAATTGGGTAGCCTTTCAGGGCATTGTCCTCCTAATGGATTTTGGACAGGCAGTAAAATGTAGTTGAGGATTGTCAGGTCCCATTTTTTGCAAATAAGGCCATCAGTTTTGGCTTTCTATGGTCTCATTAATCCGACTGCCCCAACTTTAACATGTAACTCAATGTCTAGGGTGCCATAGTTGTGTCCAACAGTAAATTGCAACACAGCTGTACATAGTCAGACCTGTCCATGATGACAATATTGCTCCCTTTATCAGAGGGTTTTATGACAATTGTATCATCTCTAAGTCCAGAGGTAAGATTTCTACCCAACACTTGTTTGGTCGTCAATATGGCCATCAACAGACCATCTTTGATCATTTGTTCAAAGACCTCTATAGAGCTAGTGTCAGTCTGAAGGGGCAGATGTACTCTCGAGATGGTTTGTAACCTAGCCAGGACCAGTTATGTTCTGTCCTTCGTTCCAAAGATCATGTAGCATTTGGAGGCCTCTTAGATCTAATTCTGTAATTCTTAAATCTCTAATCTGCTAGTATCATCCTAGCGTAATTTATACTTATCCCATATTTGTCCCTCTAGCGGACTATGTACTGTGAGATTTGTAACCTCCCAGTGAATAACACCACAGATTCATCGGGTGCGGATATTTTTTTCTCTGGGGTATATCTCTTTGCTGAGTTTAAATACACATGGCTGATAAGAGCGGACATTGCTGGGGTCACTCGCTTCGGGATGTTGCAAATTGTCATCCTAATGTGTTAATCGTAATATGGTCCCTGCCTGGATGACTGGGCGCCAGATGTTGCCTTTGGCATGAAAAGAATCAAGGTGACTGGATAAAAATTGTTCAGTGTACAAATCCTCAGCTATTAAAAAGTAAAAACCTGCTTATAGCCGGTAGTGGTGTTATATTCTTGTCACACAAGTAAATTCTGAAGTTTGGGAAGCATACAGTATTTGCCTGTGGACAGCTGTTCGGGGTCACATGTGCTGGGCTGACTTTCCATCTGCGCACTTCGAGATGCTCGGGGTGGTGGGCGCCATTACTAGGATAGGTGGAACATCACTATATGGCCAGGCAAATAGGTTTATGGAGGCAAAATTTGTTCCTGATACCGTCGAGTAACACTGTATTACAAGTACTTGTCGTATAAATACCCATATCGACCACTAGATATTATACAGACTAACGCAAAGATGTATGATCATATCAGAATAAGCAGATAGTTGATAGGTGTGTCAAAACAAGTGATGTCCGCAATCAAATCTGAGTGGTGACACACTAAAACCCTTCTGGCCACGGCTAGACATGGCTGTTGAGAGGACATAACAGAAATATAACCTGTCCCCCTAGGTAAGTACAGAAATACCCCGAACAAAACCAACAAATGTTATAACAATACTTCTGGGAGGACATAGGACAATTGTAACCTATCCCTCTAGGTAAGTATATCCAACGAAGATAGATACTAAGAGGACACCATGATGATACATGCTATCAGAATGTATGAGCGCTCATAGAAAAAGGATATGGGAATGTTAAGAGTCCAAAAAAACAATACCTAAACAGTCCGACCACAAATATAACTATAGATAAATCTCGGACATAACGCCCATCAAAGATCCAAAAATAATTGGGCCGTTTCTCATAGAAGAAATGAATCACACCATGAGGGGTGCCTTCTCTGAGAGGAACGTGATCACAGGGTACTAAGTGGGTTTATATAAAAGATGTAAGTGAAATGTTTTCATTAAGGCTCTTCCGGCTGACACACTGGAAGCGAAGTATCCATCTAGTTTCTTGTAGGATATTTCCATCCCAATCCCCACCTCTTGTGAGGGGATTGACCGGTTCCAAGCCCTGAAACCTAAGTACAGTCATGGCCAAAAGTTTTGAGAATGACACAAATCTTCTATTGTCACATGATCTGCTGCCCTCTGGTTTTTCTGTGTGTTTGTCAGATGTTTTTATCACATACAGAAATAGAATTGCAATCATATTATGAGTAACAAAAGCTTATATAGACAGAATGAGTTAATGCAGCAAGTCAATATTTGCAGTGTTGACCCTTCTTCTTCAGGACCTCTGCAATTCTCCCTGGCATGCTCTCAATCAACTTCTGGACCAAATCCTGACTGATAGCCGTCCATTCTTGCACAATCAATGCTTTCATTTTGTCAGAATTTGTAGGTTTTTGTTTGACCACAAGTTCTCAATGGGATTAAGATCTGGGGAGTTTCCAGGCCATGGATCCAAAATCTCTGTTTTGTTCCCTGAGCCATTTAGTTATCACCTTTGCTTTATGGCAAGGTGCTCCATCATGCTGGAAAAATCATTGTTTATCGCCAAACTGCTCTTGGACGGTTGGGAGAAGTTGATCTTGGAGGACATTCTGGTCCCATTCTTTATTCATGGCTGTGTTTTTAGGCAAGACTGTGAGAGAGCCGATTCCCTTGGCTGAGAAGCAACCCCACACATGAATGGTTTCAGGATGCTTTACAGTTGGCATGAGACAAGACTGGTGGTAGCGCTCACCTCGTCTTCTTCGAATAAGCGGTTTTCCAGATGTCCCAAACAATCGAAAAGAGGATTCATCAGAGAAAATGACTTTACCCCAGTCCTCAGCAGTCCACTCCCTGTATCTTTTGCAGAATATCAGTCTGTCCCTGTTGTTTTTTCTGGAGAGAAGTGGCTTCTTTGCTGCCCTCCTTGAGACCAGGCCTTGCTCCAAGAGTCTCCGCCTCACAGTGCGTGCAGATGCACTCACACCTGCCTGCTGCCATTCCTGAGCAAGCTCTGCACTGCTGGTAGCCCGATCCCGCAGCTGAAACACTTTTAAGAGACGGTCCTGGCGCTTGCTGGTCTTTCTTGGGCGCCCTGGAGCCTTTTTGCCAACAATGGAACCTCTCTCCTTGAAGTTCTTGATGATGTGATAGATTGTTGACTGAGGTGCAATCTTTCTAGCTGCGATACTCTTCCCTGTTAAGCCATTTTTGTGCAGTGCAATGATGACTGCACGTGTTTCTTTAGAGATAACCATGGTTAACAGAAGGGAAACAATGATGCCAAGCACCAGCCTCCTTGTGTCCAGTGGTGTCATTCTTACTTAATCATGACAGATTGATCTCCAGCCCTGTCCTCATCAACACCCACACCTGTGTTAATGGAGCAATCACTGAAACGATGTTAGCTGGTCCTTTTAAGGCAGGGCTGCAATGATGTTGAAATGTGTTTTGGGGGATAAAGTTCATTTTCTAGGCAAATATTGACTTTGCAAGTAATTGCTGTTAAGCTGATCACTCTTTATAACATTCTGGAGTATATGCAAATTGCCATTAGAACAACTGAAGCAGTAGACTTTGTAACAATTAATATTTGTATCATTCTCAAAACTTTTGGCCATGACTGTACCTTTGGATCCCCACCATGGCACTGCCAGACGTGGGTAGAGTGTGTTCTGTCTTCTGGCAAGTGATATAGCCAACGTGATCTAGGATCCTACCTCTTAGCTCACGTCTGGTTTTGCCGATGTAATTCATCGGGCATGGACAGGAAACACAGTACACAACTCCTGTCGTACGACATTTAATGAATTGCCTAGTCTTAAAGGATTTCCCAGTTGTCACACAGAGCACGGTATCTCCCCTCAGTATGAACTCACATTTCTGTCACATTCTGCTTTTTGTACAATAGGAGATGGATATCCACGTTGGCAGAACCTGGTCTCCAACTCCCTAGGCTGAAATTCATTTGTCCCGGAACAATTCTTAAGAACTTCCCCTTAGGAAGGCTTTGTCTCATGGGTATAGGATGAAAGCTGTCCCACCTGAGGCTGTTGGTGGCAGTATTTTTACGGTAAAGCGTCATCTCAAGAATACCCTGATCGGTGAGAGTGATGGAAAGTTCTAGGAAGGTGATGGAACTTGGATCAATGGACGCCGTGAAGCGCATATTGATAAGGGCTTCCACAAACTCCCAAAAGTTGGTAAATGCCCGTCCATAGTATCAGGACGTCATCTATGTAACGTAACCACAACGGTATATTTCCAGTCCACCTCTCAAGATGATCAGTGAAGACTAGGCGCTCCTCCCACCAGCCGAGAAATAAGTTTGCATAAGTAGACGCAGCGGCACTGCCCATCAGATGTAAAAGTTCTTGGTAAGAACTAATTTGAGGAGTTCCAGAGTAAATTTGTTGTGTAGGGAGAATTGTACCCTTCTACTTTGTAAAAAGTACCTGACCGCTCCACACCCCTTGTCAGGGCTTCTATGTCCAGTGACTCCAGGAAAGGCCCAGGTGGTAGTGAGAAGTCCTGAAGATGCTTCAGGAAGTCCGTGGTGCCTCGGACAGAAAGTGACAACACGTAGGGGCACAGTATTTGGTCAAGGTAAACATTTGGCCCCCTGCGTTAGACTCCCTATGCCGGAGATCATGGGTCTTCTTTTCAGTGGGGTCAGCCCCTTGTGAATTTTTGGGAGACTGTAGAAAGTGGCCACAACAGTGTGTCACCCCCATAAACGTCTGCTCTTTCCTACTAATGAGACCAGAGTCAAGTGCCCTCTCCAATATCAAATTCAGCTCCCTACTGAATATAGATGTAGGGTTACGATCCAGGATTCTGTACGTGTCGGGGTCCATCAATAGAAACAGGCACATGTCCATAATGACGACATTCCCACCTATCAGATGGTTTTACTGTAGAGTCGTCACTGGACAATGTCCTTCATTGCCAACTTCTCCGACGTCAAATTATGTCCCCTGATAAGATGCAGTGGACAGTTCACCACCTCCAAGTTGCTCCTCCACTGATCCCACATTTGGAATTTTCTATAGGCCCCATCACCAGCACTACATCGTACGTACATGAAGAATTAGCGGAAAGAAAATTCTAAGGATGACGTCTGTGGTGGTGACTGGTTTGTGATGGCCAAATTGTCTCTTCAGCCCAGTGGAGTGTCCTGCAGATTTGTCCAGATGATGCCAATGGAGTTTTTGCTAATATAAAATATATATATATAATTTTTTTTGTTTCTGTATCTCAGCTGCTGCTCCTTTTTTTAACCAACATCTTCAGCTATAATCACAGGAGTTCAGAGAAGTCTCCTAATAACAGCTTTTAAGACGTTATCCAAGAAAATAACAAGATATCCAGCATAAAAGTACCTTAACTATAACCTGCCTCTAACGTCTCAACGTAGATTCACTCCCTTGTAAACCAAACACAGCAGAAATCTGGCTGGATATTAAGTCTTAAAGTGACAAACCACTATTCTAATGATAGAGTGTGGTACAGGGACCCCATGTCTGATAGTAAGGGATGGGAAGGGAACAACTTATTGGGCCTTTACAACAATGGTTTTTTAGCTTCCTGTTCCTAGTCACGTAACGGGAGGTAACCATGAATGATGCAGTGTTATGTAGTGTAAGGCTGAATACAATACAAGGGGCTTTATTAGCATAACCGAAAAACACAATTGGTATTTCCAAAGCAAAGAATGGTTGGGGGTGGGGTGTGTGGTCCTCGGGGTATCGTCGTTGGGGCATATGGGTTTGGGGGGGGGTTAATACTCTTTGGGGTCTCATCTTCCTCTTACTTGGCAGCTGGACACATTGGACAGTGATCTCCACAGTGGACGCCTCTTCTCCCAGTAGGATGTAGAGTTTCCTCTTCTTGTCTGCAGATGTGAAGTCTGGCTCCTTTTCAACATACCGACCTATCCCCCACTATTCCTGAGCAATTTGGGTTTAGTTTCTACACCAAATATGCGAACTAGGCTGTGGGCAGTTCCAGATTCTGATTTCGCTGTCCAGACTGACACAAAGGATTGTTCATATCTAATTCCTAAATTTTTGTGTTTTCTTACATTTCTAGAATTTTTATTGTGCATTACATTTATTGTATTGTAAGTACTTACCAACTTTTTGTTGGTTTCATGAGATGACTGATTTGCCTCTTCAAGCGATAGTAAACCAGTGGTGCCATCCTAAACAAGCAGAGCGGATTTTGTAACACACAATGGGGCAGATTTATTATAAGGTGGTGTATGCCAGTCTTAAAGATTTCGACTGTTGCAGGGCCGTGGTCTCCTCATGAATTGGTTGCATGCCCGTACGTCAGAATCAGGTCTACACCATATTTTTTACCCAGAATTCCGAGCGGAGCAGGAATGACTTGTAAGTCTCCGTACTGCCTATGTAGGCACACACTCTCCCTGATGTGTGCGATTATCCCCTGGTCTATAGTCTCTCAGTATCCCTACGCTATGCTGAGGAAGCCCAATAGGCCAAAACCGCTGTCCATAGCTGGGAATCTGTTCCTTTTGGAATAGAAATACTAATTTGGCAATTAAATCCGCATCATGATTAATTAGACTTTTTAACTGAGTCATGCATGATGTTAAGGATGCTGCCCTCTAGAGGGTGGTGTACAGAGTGCACTGTTCTCCTAGTTACATCCTGGAGAATAGATTTGCAGATTTTTTACCCAGTTAAAAAGTGGCATAGATTTCCATTATAAGTCATACCAGAAAACTGCCATAGACGGTTTGATTTTTTTTTTTTTTTTTTTTTTTTTTTTAATGTAGATTGTGAACCCCATATTGGGCTCACAATGCACATTTATCGGTATGTCTTTGGAGTATGGAAGGATATTCCACACAAACCCAGGGAGAACATAAACTCCTTGCAGATGTTGTCCTTGGCAGGATTCGAACCCAGGACTCCAGTGCTGCAAGGCTGCAGTGCTAACCACTGAGCCACCATGTTGCCCCAGTGTCTCAAAAATAGGAGAATATAGAGGAGTTCATCGGGTTAAGTTGGATTGGATATGGTGGCTTACACATCTGCATCGCTTTGTACGTTCTTCTGATCCATCACATGACCAGCATAACGGATTACAATGGATCCTGAGACCACATTGACTATAATGGCCTTCTTGGGGTATCTGTTTTTTTAAAAAAAATTTTAAATTTTTATTTTTTTTCTACTACTGTTTTTTAAGGAAATGAGTATCTTTGTATTTTTTTTCTAATTTTTCCTTTGACAGCTATCACTTGGTTACAATGATGACATTATTTGTATTCTATTGGATCCTTTGACCTGACAGCAGGGTTATGATGATGGCGTATTCGTGGTAATAACGTCTGACATTTTCAGCAGTTTCTGCTCGACCACCTGCAGTTCTTCCACACCCCAGGATATTTCAGTTCATCCGAATATACAACCTCAGAATGTATCTGCGGTTATTTTGGACTTGTAAGGAAGGGGCGGCAGGCAGAGACGTCTTATTATTGTGTAGTCAGATTGTTCTACTTCTTAAGGTTGGGCTGACAAGCGTTTATACTTTTGTACTACGAGCCTGTACGATAGCAATTGTACCGCTGTTGTATTATCCTAAAATTGAACCCTTTATGTAGAGTTTCTCGATTCCGTGCTTTTTGTGAAATCTCTTCCAATTGTCAGCCGTGTAATTGCCTGATGCATTCCGACATTGCTCGCGCTAAAAAGATAAGTGTGAACTTTTATTTTATTTAGAGGTAGAAGCGACGGTATCATCTTATCCACTTTACTTAACAGTCCCAGAGCTTCGAAGGATCGTTTTAAATGTTTTCAGTCTTCAAGGTCTGAAACAAGGACCTGCACAAGGTGTAGGCAGGTCATGTGGCCCTTTGTTAAGGGGGAGCCCGATCCAGACCGGTCCTATGCCCTTTGCTGTTGGGAGTCTTGAACAAGAACTATCCTCTCTAATACAGAATACTTGAGACTACAGTGGAGGAAGGGAACTGGCCCTTGTGTCGTGGTAAGGACGTAGAGCAGAGGTTCCCAAACTAATTTTTCTCGTAGACCGTTTTCAAAATTTTACTGGTTTTGGTGGACCCTTTGCTGCTACATTTCTACCGTATTCTCAAAACTTGTCAAAAAATGTGAAGATTAGATCGAACGATGGAAATTTGCTTTGCGGGTGAGACCCCTGAGGGTCCACCTGGACCACTTTGGTAATCACTGATGTAGAGGGGAGACACTAGAACAAGAAAATGAACATTTAGACCACTTAAAGGGGCACTCCAAGCCTCATTTTAACATTATTGCCCAGGGTTTGTTTTTTTGTAAAATGGATCTTAGATTTTTGGGTTGGTTCTGACATGGGGTCGTGTGATCAGGCCAAGCACCTTCTTCTAGGTATCCTGTGGTTTTTATATGTTCTACAGTATGGGGGTCGGCAGGCTAGTTCATGCTACCCTCAGATGGAACCAGCTACAGGAAAATGCAAGATTGGTTAAAAAGGGATAAAGTCCCCAGTTTTGGTTATTTTTGTCCAGTCTAGTTGAAAGGAAATGCGTACAGGTGGGCTGCCAAAGTTCCAGTGGTCGGATCTCTATCGGCCATTTATGGTATACTAGCATCTGCTCGCGACTTCGCCTGCGGGTTGGCGCTGAGCCGTTTGTATTTAGTCAAGTCGTGTTGATTACGATCCGCCGTGCGCCCCCACCTCCCTTGGCCCTTGCCAGGCCGCGGAGCCGTTCTACCTACCGCCTGCTCCTGCCTTCCTCCCTGTCACCCGTGCACCCACCTCCTCCCATCCCCGCTCCTATGGCCTTTCTTCCGTTGGTTCCCCTTCTGTGTCGCGTGCCTTTGTCCCCCAACCTCCCATCCTGCGGCCCCCCCTTCACAGGCGCCATTTCCCTCAGCAGCCCCCCACCCGTATCTTGCATCTCCCCGGACCCCCTGCCCGCGTGCCAACCCCCAACCTCCCCTCTCGCGGCCCCTATCCCTCCCTCTCAAGGCACCCACCAGACCCTCTTCCCCCCGGGGCTCCCCACCCCGTCTGGCACTCCATGCCTCCCCTCCACTAAATCCCCTTTCGTTCGCTTCTGCAAACCGCGCCCCCCCCCCCCCCCCCACACACACACACACACACCTCCCTCCCATGGCTGGCGTAGTCACCAAACCTGTGCACATGATTAAGTGTCAGCGTTCAGTGTCCCAGCGTGCGCACACCGCAGACAGCTGATGAACTCCTCGCGGCTCCACACCACGGCGACTCCGTCAGGATGCTCCGGAGGTTCGTGCGCCGTGGCCGGCTCTCGGCTGCCGGCGTGATTGCGGAACAAACTTCCAAACTCACAAACATCCAAACACAAACTTTCACATTTATAATATTAGTAGGATCATAGTCTAGATGGTGATAACTTTGATACTATAATGTAAATCCCGTATTCTGGTATCATTCTGCTTCTGTATATTCTAAATGAAGAAGAAGAGTTAATACCATATTAATGTCGAGCGCCTACTTGACAGTGCGATAGTCCAATTAAGTGGTGGGCTAATAATTGGAGAATAACATCTGTTTTTCTTCTATAATTGTGCAACTATTTTCAACATGAAATATTACACAGTGTTCTATGCAGCGTACGGCCAAATAATTTCACTAAGTTGTGTCATTTTTCTATTTCTTGCTTTCGGATCTATGAGTCAGATATTGAATACTTAGAACAACAAACTAGAAGTGAGAACAGTTTAATTGCATCACAAGGACTTATCTCATGGTGGGTGTACGTATTGTCTTACCTCCTAATAATGACTCCGGGTACGGTTATTAAAATCATTTTCTTTCAAAGTTTTTAGTAAAGTTAAGTGAAGAAAGTTCTGGAAGATTCTACATTACTGTGCAACAGTTTGACTGATTTACTGCTTTTGAGTAGCGCCTATCAATATTTGGTGTGACTTTTGCCCTTTGAAAGCGTTGTCCTGGAAGTGATATGGCCCCCCACCTCAACATCATCCAGTCTGGTTGGGATTAAATGGGGACAGAAGGATTGGACAAGCACACATCCACAGAAGATCTGTGCTTAGTTCTCCAAGATGGCGGGAACAACCTCCCTGCCGAGTTCCTTCAAAAAATGTAAACCCTGAACCGTTAGATATCTACACCAGGGCTGGGAGCGGTAGACCCCGTTCCAGCTTGTACATCTGCAGCAGGTATGGTCTCTGAGATAGCCTACGTGTACTGTCTGACTTCATTTATGGCTCCTAGCTGTGCGCGGGAGCATGGGTGTGTGATGTCTCCAAGCTGTGTGCAGGACCATGCAAACTCCCCTGGTAACTCCAAGCTGTGTGCGGGAGAATGTTCCAAAACTTCTGTGGTGGCCCCTAGCTGTCGCAGGGGTAAGTGTGTGTGTTTGCTGGCCTGGGGTGAGTGTTAACCCTTGGCAGCCGTGTGTGTTTCACTTGTACTGGTGCACCTGGCCAGTGAGCTAAACTGGCAGGGTTTTAGTTGCACCTTGTTCACATGGAGTGTCTCACTGTATACACTGGTAACATTAAGCATCGTGCTGCAGTGTCTTTGCAGCTGTTCACATTCACATGATTCACATTGAGTTCAGACATACAGCCTCCCACTATTGGGCCTGTGGACCTCGCTGTAGTGTTCTATAGCTAAGAGGTTCTGTTGTTAAAAAAAATATTTATATATATATATATATATACACACAGAACTGTAACACATGGTCACTTTCACAGGCTGAAGCTTAGTTTGGTTCCTTCAGGTGTTGGCGTCCATGGTCCTGCTGTATGTCAACCAACCTAGTAAAAATGTGCTAAACAATTGGTTGGACTCTTCAGTCATTAGGGTTGGTGGTATTGATGTACAGTATGGAATTTCTTGAGTAGGCATATCCAAAGTGTTTCCTATTTAATGGCCATTGGCTCCCGAACTATTGGGCTGCCTGTGATCATATTGATTCAATAGCTTAAGGGATGGTCTATGTGAGCGCATGGGAAAAGTTAAAGGGTCTTCTCATCTGGGTAAGTTATTCTATACACACAGGATAGGGCATAGCGTTCAGAACGTTGAGGGTCAGATGACTTAAACCAGAACAAGTGATAGTCGGACACAGCACACACCTATGTCAATGGGAGCAATGTAGAGAAGTTATCTCCGGCACACTCATTGAAATGAATGGAGCCGTGAGCTTTCTTAACACCGCTCCATTAAAGTGTGAAGTCGCCCATTCTCCTGAGTGTGAGCTACAAGTTATCTCCTATCCTATGAGGTTAATGGTTAATTTAAGACTGTCTCTGGACAGCCTTCTCTAGTTCTTCCAGATCTCAGGATATTTCATTTCACCCAAGTACAAAATCTCAGAATGCATTTCAGGTTATTTTCGACTTGTAAGGCAGGGGCGGCAGACGGGTGTACAGAGGAGCGCTCATCTGCTGGCTTATTGTGTGGTTAAATTGTTCTACTTTTTCTTTGGATTGTGCTGTCGGTAGTTTTACACTTACACTACAAGCCTGGATGATTACAATGATACCGATTCTGTATGTGGCAGATTTCTGCTTGTGATACTTTGTATTATCTTTAAAATTGGGCCATGTCTGAAAAGGTTCTCAATTCCATGCTTTTTTTGTGAAAGCTGTCGCTTGTCAGTCCTGTGCTTTTGTAATGCATTCCGACATTGCACTTGCTTAAAAGTTGGATGTATAAACTTTTATAGTGATACTAGCAGCAGGACTGGCTTCGCAAGGGAATATTTCTTTTTTTGTGTTGTGGCCCCATAAGAATTGTCTAGTTTTTCACTGGTGTATTTTGAATGTCGCTTGTGTATCTCAGTTTGGATATCAGTGAAATACCTGTGATCGGTTGTTATGGAGACCTGGAGTAAAGCTGTGTGTATGTGACCTTGTGTGTCATACACAGCACCTTGCCCCTTTAAAGCTGACATACAGCAGTGAAGAAAAATGGGTGGGTTGCAACGGAAACCTGGAATAAAGCTCTGTGTGATACTGTGTGTTGAGGCGCGTATCTAATCCTCCGGCGTGTGGTAATGTGTTCTAGGGCTTGTGTCTATTCCTCCAGCATGTGGTACTGTGTGCTGAGGCGCGTATCTAATCTTCCGGCATTTGGTACTGTGTGCTGAGGCGCGCATCTAATCCCCCGGTGTGTGGTACTGCGTGCTGAGACGCGTATCTAATCCTCCAGCGTGTAATATTGTGTGCTGAGCCATGTATTTAATCCTCTGATGCGTGTATCACAGTTTGGATATTTAGTGTTGCATTGTGCATGTGGAGTGACCGTGTGTATGGCAGTTGGAATCTGAGTGAAAGACTTGCAGGTTTGTATTGGCTAATGCAGGTCATTGTTTTGGGAATGCTGTATCTAAGTCCTGGTCTTAAACCTTCCCAGACATGTCATGTATCTATGTGCCAAATTTGATCGGTTCAGTTATTTGATCACGCATAAAGAGCAGACAGACAGACAGACAAATTCATATATGAGAGATCAGAGTTCCCCAAGCACAGGTTTGCATATCGAAAGAGAAAAGTGGCATGACCTCAAGGGCTCTGTGCTAAATTACAGAATTATAGTGAATGGGACGAATATGTAATGTATAGCAGTAAGATTAGAAGGTAGGCCACCACTTATCCACATAAGGGACTGAGCCTCAGTCTTCACTTTCTACTATCCATCTGTTCTCCTGCTCCATTCATAGGTTAAGGCGTGCTGGTGGAGTGGTGGGACATGTTGCAGAGTTCATTGCCTTTTCGAGGAGTCCTCAAAGTGATATTCCCAACAACCCCATCAGCCAGTCTAGGATTACATGAAGCTTATATAAAAGATAGCACCAGGCAGTGCTTAGCATAATACTGTATACAGAATGTGACTCAGAGATTGTTATAGGAGCGGTGAAGTGCCATGTCCGATGGTCTCCTTTATTTTGCTTGTTGATAGTATGGCCACAACCACCACTCCACCACCACCATATTAAGCTGCTTGGTAACCGCCACCTCAGGAGATTGACCATCGGGGTTAAGCTATCACAAGAGGGACACTACCAACAGAAGACCCGTTTGTAATAAGGAAATCAGCGCTCTCCCAAATCTTAGTTGATTCCTTGATTAGAGTGCAAAACCCAACGCGTTTCAAGGTGGTATACCTCTTCAGTGTAGGAGAGGGATAATACACACAAACCTGCTCTTACAGTTTGTCTGTAAAAGTATCTGAATACAGGGTAAATTTCACTTTTATATATATATATATATATGCTCTTTAAATCCTCACAAAAAAACATTTTCTAGAATAATAAACTCAACTTGAACTCCCCTTGGATTCCCTCTTCACCGGGGCCCACCAGGAAGAGGACGTCCAATAAATAAATCCAGAAATTCCAACTTTTTAAGCTCTTCAAACCTATTAATCTGAGAGGTGGGACCTGATCTATTGGCCCCTCCTGTGCGATATCTATTTCCGTTATTGAATGGACTTTCTCTTCAGGGAGCCAGGGGCCTGTTTTTTGGATCTGCTTTCCCTACTGGGGTCACTGCGCGGTCGTGCACGATCCGACGTCATCTTCGGTCCCTCCTTCCTCTTCTTTCTTCTTCCAGCGACGTCCTCCTGTTCAGGCTCTTCTCTGCCTTCATCTTCTGTTTTTCCAGCGGGCTGTGTTCAAATCCCACGCATGCACAGTAGCGCTCCCTCCGGAGCGCTACTGCGCACGCGCCGCCATTTTTGTTGTAATTCTAAGTATCCTTAGAACTATGCCAGCATGCGCAGAACGCTCGCGAATGTCTTCATATCTGGAAGAAAAGAAGATGAAGGCGGAGAAGAGCCAGGACAGGTGGACGTCGCTGGAAGAAGAAAGACGAGGAAGGAGGGGCATAATTTTGCTGATAGAGCCCCTTTAAGTAAAGGCCAGGTGTCTGCTTTTTTGGCACCAAACTCTAAGCTAGGATCTGGACTCCAAGTATGTCTGGATTACGTAGAAGAGAAGAATAAGCAGTTCCATATATAGCCAGCTATGCCACGAGAGCGCTATCTTATGGCAGTAAGCCAAGCACGTCGTCTTGCACCCAACATCCTGGATGCAGGCGCCATCTTGCCCTATAGCCTCATAAGCAGCATATATATTTATCAGATTATACTGTTTTTGCAAAGGAATACATGTATTTTCTAACCTTGTCAATGCAGGCCCTAGAGATCAAGTACCAAGCGTGAACCATGCACTCTTAATATGTTGAAGAATACAAGTGTGGTCTATTAAGCTCTAGATCTATTTTCCTTAAGTATATTGCAGCCTAGCGATAACCATCTGCACACATAATTGGGGAAATTATCTAAAAATAAGTAAATGATTTGCAGGTGAAATGTAGCAGAATAGGAGCTCATTAATTTCCAGGGGAAAAAAAAATCTCGTTAGTGTGTTCTATAGCAGTTATGTATAATATATGAGATCAAGGGGAAAAAAAAGATTAAATTTTGAATCTAATTTTCTTATCTGAATTGATTTTTGAAAATCTCGTGTGGTCCTCGGTCTTTAGGATCCCTCTTGATTTTAGTGTAGAATTATTACTTTTTCAGTTCATGATCGGTTGACAGTTTTGACTGTTTCTGTACTGTATATGGATTCTAAAATTCAGTAATAGAAAATTGTTGAATTTGAAATAAACAAAAAGTTATGGATGTCCATATATATTTTGTAGGATTTAACCAGTTGCCACACCCCTTTGACAATGCGCGAGTGTGGGGGATCACTTCCAGAGAGGAATCCATTGACCTCTGTATCTTAAAGGTTAATGGCCATGATCAAGGATGGCATTGTTAGCAATGGTTCCCAGTGGGCGTCTACTGAGCCCTCTCAATGTTCCCTTCCCGACATTGACATGCATGTGAAATATCAAGAAGAGGTTGAAGTATGCCTATAAGGTTGATTTTAGTTGGGGGTTGATGTGCAAAAGTGGTATTTTGGTCTATTAAAGCCCATTGGAAGAGCTTATTCATATGGTGGTGACTGTGGATCACATGGATGGTTTTTATAGGGATTGTCCGTAGATACTTACCTGGACCCCAGGGATTCTGGTCATGTCACAACCCACTTGTCATGTGATCAGGAGCAGTGTCAAGTGCCTCATGTCCATCCGCCCCATCCTCCCCAATATCACAGGTAATTATGTGAGCGGGGAAAGAGGGGAATGGTCAGAGTGACCCCAAGAGGCTGAACGCTGTGCCAGAGTTCCACATCCTCACGGCTCTTACCTTCCATGTTGCTGGTGAAACATTCTCTCCTCTGGACGTAGAGGATGTCCCCTTGTCACCGGCCTAGAAGCAAAAAGATAATCAGAGAGGTCTTTGTACTAACTATTCATGTATTTGTACATTACGTCTATCTTAGACTTTGTTTCTAAACTGAATAAACCCAAATGTATTACTCTGTCCTTCAGTCCAGCCATTTCCCTAATCGAGGTCACCCACTCTGCACCCTCTAGTTCATTCATGTCCGTCTAGTACACCGGGGCCCAAAATTGTGCACAGTAGTCTGTGTGGCCGTACCATTGATTTGTAGAGAGGCATAACTATGTTGTCATGAGTATCTAGACCCCTTTTAATACATCCCATAATTGTATTTGCCTTGGCAGCAGCTGCCTGGCACTGGTCACTAAAGATAATCTTACTGTTCACAATAAAATGAACTTACCAAGTTTCCGTCCATCTTTGCCTCCAGATTCCTGGTGCATGTTTGGTGCAAAACGTGCACTACAATCTCTTTAT
The DNA here is from genome assembly GCF_031893055.1 of Leptodactylus fuscus. Lineage (NCBI taxonomy): Eukaryota > Metazoa > Chordata > Amphibia > Anura > Leptodactylidae > Leptodactylus > Leptodactylus fuscus. The sequence goes on from NC_134265.1 coordinate 349,573,330, forward strand.
ACCCCAGGGATTGATACATATCTCCCACTGTATGTATGGGCACCTTAACTACTGGGATTAATAAAACGATGGACGTAAAACGATGGACGATGGATCTTGACGTGCATGAAATGAGACGACTTTTTAAGATCACCACAGTTATGGTGGGAATGCAGCTATGACTGGCAGCGGCACTGCTACTGTAATGTGATGTGCGGACATGCACTACAGCCAAATATTATAACCGTATACTGGAGATGTTCTTGTTAATTATAATGTAATAGAAATAACAGCTGACTTTGGTAATCTAAGTCAGTTTTTCTCAAAGTAGATTCCATTCAACCACAGATTTCCAGATTTTCTTTGGGTTGGCGCCCCATAATGTAGCCAGTCTGTACCATGAACCCACTGACACTAGTAAGCGGCAAGCACAGTCCAGTATAACTGGGGAGCCTTGCGTGCCAAGGAGGACAGGGGAAGAAACTGGGGAAAATCACAAAGGTCCACATACTATTTGAGTCAAATGTATTAAGATATTGTTCGGGCTAAAGTCAAGTCATTGAGGGTATTGTAAAATGAGTGATCTGCTTCCCCATTCTCTACAGTGCACAGACTGCTGGGGTTGGTTACTGATGTGGCCAATCATTGTCCATTGCTAAGCGTCACTGATACCCAACATGTGACTGCCGGGACCCGTGAATGGCTTCAGTGGTCCCCTAAGCCTCTGCATTTCTGGCTCCGTCAGTCTGTGCACTGGAGCTAATATGGAAGGCGCCATTACATTACACAACCCATGACCCCATTTGAGTTTTTTGTATTCTCGGCACCTTTTAAAAGCCAGAAATACTACAAATAGCAGCCGTAGCCTCCTTCCTCTCCTCCCGCTTTCTCAAACTCAACATGGAGAAAATGGAGTTCATCATTTTCACCCCATCCTGTATGGCCCCTCCACCCGACCCATCTATCAAAGTTAACGGAACCACAGTTACCCCTGTCCCACAAGCCCGATGCCTTGGGGTAACCCTGGACTCCAACCTATCCTTCAAGTCACACGTTCAAACCCTCAACAAATCCTGTCACCTCCAGCTCAAGAACATCCATCGAATCTGCTCCTTCCTCACCCCGGAAACTTCCAAGATGCTCGTCCAGGTCCTCATAATCTCCCGCTTAGAATACTGCAACACCCTTCTCCATGGACTCCCAGCTAACACCCTCGCCCCCCTCCAGTCCACCCTAAACTGTGCTGCTCGCTTAATCCAACTCACCCCCGATCCTCATCGGCTGCTCCCCTCTGCCAGTCCCTTCACTGGCTACCTATAGCCCAGCGAATTGAGTTCAAGCTACTAACGCTAACATACAAAGCCATCCACAACCTGTCCCCTCCATATATCTCTGACCTAATCTCCCGCTACCTGCCCACACGTAACCTCAGATCCTCCAATGACCTCCTACTCCGCTCTTCCCTCATCTGCTCCTCACACAACCGTCTCCAAGATTTCTCCCGCGCATCCCCCATACACTGGAACTCCTTACCACGACACATAAGACTGATCCCCACAATCACAGGATTCAAGAAGGCCCTGAAGACTCCCCTATTCAGGAAGGCCTACAACCTCCAATAACACTGTCACCGCACCGCCATCTGTACAGTCTCCCCCTCTCCTTCTCCCATAGATTGTAAGCCCTCGCGAGCAGGGCCCTCTACCCCACTGTGCCAGTCAGGCATTGCTAGTATTATATCTACCTGTATATTCTGTGTACTGTATGTAACCCCCAAATGTAAAGCACCATGGAATTAATATAATAATGTAAAGCACGATGGAATTAATGGTGCTATAGAAATAAACAATAATAAATATTAAGGCAACGCTACGTCTGCTCATATCAAATATAGATTAGATCTTCTGACTATTAAGTGTATCTCCTTTATTTTGACTCCCATAAGATTCTCCAGTCTGAGGGTATGTGGACCATTGAGTAAATTAGAATTGAGACCCTCGAGATAAAATCAATACAGTATGTACAATGGCATAAACACAACTCACATGTACAGAATTTCTCGTATCGTTTGTCCCTTATCTGTTTACTTGCTTGAACTTTTAAGCTTTCGGCTACACAAACATAATGTTAATTTTTATTTTTTTTTCCTTTTGGCACAAGATGTCCGTTCTGAAGTTCAATGCAATCACGAATTTGGCTGGAGGTCTAACAGTAATCAACAGATATTCGATCCTCCTTTAGCGCGCCATATAAACAAGACCCCAGAGTTATATTGAATGTTGTCGAAATAAAACACTGATGAAAAAAGCAGAGTCCGGTTGCAATTTGATTTTGGCAAGTTTTGCATTCAAGATCTTTCAACTGAAGAACATTAGGACCAATGCGGTGGTGGCAGGAACCTCAACATTTTTTGTGGTCTAACCTAAAAATTTGAAGCCTCCTTATTAGAGATGAGCGAACACTAAAATGTTCGAGGTTCGAAATTCGATTCGAACAGCCGCTCACTGTTCGAGTGTTCGAATGGGTTTCGAACCCCATTATAGTCTATGGGGAACATAAACTCGTTAAGGGGGAAACCCAAATTCGTTTCTGGAGGGTCACCAAGTCCACTATGACACCACAGGAAATGATACCAACACCCTGGAATGACACTGGGACAGCAGGGGAAGCATGTCTGGGGGCATAAAAGTCACTTTATTACATGGAAATCCCTGTCAGTTTGCGATTTTCGCAAGCTAACTTTTCCCCATAGAAATGCATTGGCCAGTGCTGATTGGCCAGAGTACGGAACTCGACCAATCAGCGCTGGCTCTGCTGGAGGAGGCGGAGTCTAAGATCGCTCCACACCAGTCTCCATTCAGGTCCGACCTTAGACTCCGCCTCCTCCGGCAGAGCCAGCGCTGATTGGCCGAATTCTGTACTCTGGCCAATCAGCACTGGCTAATGCATTGTATTGGCGTGATGAAGCAGTGCTGAATGTGTGTGCTTAGCACACACATTCAGCTCTACTTCATCGGGCTAATAGAATGCATTGGCCAATCAGCGCTGGCCAATGCATTCTATTAGCTTGATGAAGCAGAGTGTGCACAAGGGTTTAAGCGCACCCTCGGCTCTGATGTAGCAGAGCCGAGGGTGCGCTTGAACCCTTGTGCACACTCTGCTTCATCAAGCTAATAGAATGCATTGGCCAGCGCTGATTGAAGCAGAGCTGAATCTGTGTGCTTAGCCAACTACTCCACCGGTGTAGTTGAGCTAAACACACACATTCAGCACTGCTTCATCACGCCAATAGAATGCATTGGCCAGAGTACGGAATTCGGCCAATCAGCGCTGGCCAATGCATCCCTATGGGAAAAAGTTTCTCACAAAAATCACAATTACACACCCGATAGAGCCCCAAAAAGTTATTTTTAATAACATTCCCCCCTAAATAAAGGTTATCCCTGTCTCATAGTCACAAAGTTCACATTCTCATATGACCCGGATTTGAAATCCACTATTCGTCTAAAATGGAGGTCACCTGATTTCGGCAGCCAATGACTTTTTCCAATTTTTTTCAATGCCCCCGGTGTCGTAGTTCCTGTCCCACCTCCCCTGCGCTGTTATTTGTGCAAAAAAGGCGCCAGGGAAGGTGGGAGGGGAATCGAATTTTGGCGCACTTTACCACGCGGTGTTCGATTCGATTCGAACATGGCGAACACCCTGATATCCGATCGAACATGTGTTCGATAGAACACTGTTCGCTCATCTCTACTCCTTATACTAAGGCTGACTTCTAAGGTGAAGCGTTCTCCATCATTTACCTTCAACTACAGCAAAATGATACTTTCCTAGTTGGAAGCCCAGGTTGTGCATCCTACAGAAGTCACCGATGGAAGAGTATACAACTAGGAACGTCTGGAACAGTCGCAGAGCAGAAATGAAGATGGGTTGGCATCTGAAGAACAGTAAGGACCAGAAGTCATAGATGTGGTGGTAGATGGAACATGGAGAATGTGTGGATAGAATTTAGTTTTTATGAAAGTTCATAAACACTATAAACCAAGAAAAATCTAATTGGATAAGGAAATCCTGTGGGATCAAGATTTTTTCTTCTCAACCAATTACACAGAAGAGGTCGATGTGAAGATGGACAATATGCCATTGGAAATGGCGTCGGACTAATGGCCAATGTAGTGTGTGCCAAACTTTGGCTATTTCCACAGTCACTGATCATCGCACAATGAAACAATCTGTAATCCCACAAAATCCTTTATGCTGACTCTATGCATTTCCAAATTTGTTTATCCTCAGGGTTGCTTGGATTGGTACTAGTGTAACACACATCTGCCATCACATCCATAATGCAAACCACTGAGCGCCGATAGGTGCATGTCCATACATCTTGGCACACCTCCTTCCGAAGCTCTGTCTTCTGATTAGGGTTGAGCGATCGTGTTCGGAAAAGATCGGATTCCGATCACCATCTTTTTAGGTGGGATCGAGATCCGTGATTATTTCCCACAATGCTTTACTACTGGCCAAGCATTGTGGGAAAATCTAACAATGTTAGTCTTCACACTGAGTATATCCTCCGCTCATTCTGAGCGGAGTGTATACTCAGTGTGAAGGCTCCGATGCAGTTCCATAGGAATGAATGGAAGCAGCCGGCACACAGCCTTAACCCCCTGCGCGCCAGCTGCGTCCATTCATTCTAATGGGAGACTAGCTAACATCTCTAGTAGCTACTTACCTGCAGAGATGGCTGGTCCGGTGCCCGGCGTTCTCGTTCTTCTTCACCTTGCTGCCCCTGCCTCCCAGGTTAGTGTTAAAGAGCTAGAAAGAAGGTGGGGCTTGTGGCTTAGGAGAGTGTGGGCGGGTACAGGGCGGAGAGACGTGACGTGACACAGCAGGGTCTGTGCTGGGGACCCTTTAGTACGGTTATACCCAATGATGATGTTACATTTATACATTTTGATATAGGGGACTATAGAAGGATACATAAACCTCTATCCGACTTAATGGAGGGATTAAAAACAGTTATGGCAAATGGGTATTGGACCCAGGGAGGAATTGCAGGAGGGGTGAATATATATCCCTTTAACATGCCTTTAAAAGACATGGTCCACTATTACATATATACTTTAATCTTATTAATCTAGGAATGCTAGCATTCCCTCTGATCCTTGGGGTAATGTTTTGTTTTTTTGGGGGGTTTTTTTGTATTGTTTTTGCTCTTTCGAATGCTTAGTTTCTCACAGATTTTAGAAATCCTCTCTCCTGACACCTACTTGTCTTTAAAATCCATCAATAAGATACAGCTCTGCATTAACTTTAGGAATTGCCCTCTTGGAATGCCTTGGTAGTGGAACAAGATGGCAGCTATTTGTTGCCCATTCTCTTCTGGGCCCTCTAGTCTGTCCTACCAGCCATTCACTACTTCCTTTATTTACAAATCAAGGAACGATGAGGATTCCTTGTTAATTTCACTGGTAAATCCCAAACTCAGATCATTAATGTGCAATACTTTCACATATTCCTTGAATTGGATCAATAACCCGAAGAGCAGAATGTCATCTCTGTACTTAATCCATCAAACTATAGGTGACAGCCATCTTGTAGACTTCTCAGAGAAGACCATTGTGTTCTCCCTCTAGCTGTGATACAGATGAGCACAAGTATGGGCTGCTGGACTCCCATAGCTATTCTCCTCAACTCCCAAACGTGTTGTTTGCAAGAACAAAATGAAATAATTCGGCCTTAAATGTTCTACTGCCTGACAGTCCTTGTCATGTAAGATTGACAGCGTTTCTACATCTAGACTGATCAAATTAAAGCTTAAAATAGAAAATAAAGGACACTTAAAATATAACTTTCAGTAATGAATTTAAGAGTACGGTAACTCTCAATGTTCAGTATATCATTGGCAAATATGTCTAAACTTTTCAGTTAAACCCCAAAGTGTTCAATGCTGATATATCCTTCCTACTATTATAATAAATGTGTTTGGATGTTTCTTACTCTTTCACACAACATGGCTGAACGGCTTTGGATGAAATGTGGCACATAGATAATTTGTAACCCGGATTAACACATCGGCTTCTTTTTATCCACGACTGTTATGAATTTATGTTCACATACTATATTACACTGCTCTTCCTGCCAGAAGAATCGGCTAATCTGTAACTTGTTGATAATGCCTGGTCTAATCTTTTTATGTAAACACACAGATAACAGAAGACTGCATAAGTAAAGTCTTCTGTGTCCTGTTGAGCCAGAGGGAGGAAGGGAGGCACAAATACAGGAAGTCAGAAACCAACTCTGGAGGCAGTAATGTTCGGACACTGAGTTGAGAAAAACCTTTAATAAAAATTGGCAATTTCCCAATTTTAAACATGCCAAGGAAACAAAAATCAAATTTGACGCCAATTTCCATAAAAACTAGAGCTATGAATGTAACCGGAAGTTAACAGACTTATGATGAAGTGGAGCTGAGGAGGATTGTGCAAGCTAAGCATCAAGTGGCTCTTTAGAGCAGCCGAATCATCGACGCTCATTATATTCGTCCCAGTGAGCTGTGGAGATGCCGGAACAATCACGGTCACGGTGCAAGGAACAAGTTGAGCGGCAGGCCGGCTTGAGAGCTGCCAAAACGCCGGAGTAGGCGGATCATCAACAGCAGCAATTTGCTGAAATAGACGGATCATCAACACACAAAGTCGCGGGCAGAGGCTAGTTGGTGAATAACTTGCACATTAGGGTATATTTGTATTAGACTCAATCACCCATATAGTGAACAAGGATAGATCCACTGTATTGACTGTACAACAGAGATGAAACATCCAGACAGGTGAAGGGGAACATACCTATATACATAGAAAAGGAGATCCTACTGCTTCCACATACATAGAAAAGGTGATCCTACCCCTTCCATATGCACATAGGTGTGCCATAGTCCCCATAATCAATATTCATGTAGATAGGGTAGCGCATGAATACAGGCATGCTATGGACACACACTGGGGTTCCCTAGTGGCAAATAACACTAATACTAAAATTGAACTTTTATTAAACCCTTTTAAAACGTCACAAATCAAGTCACCTAATAAAAACAATATACACTCACTGTGTTCATTTGGAGAGTAGTACAGTGACTAATGTGGTTACTTCCTTGGATTAGGCAGTATTCAGTGTATAACTTTGTTTTACCTATATACATTCCTGCCTTCCTTTATTCCAGTAATTCACCACCTAGTCATTCAATGTAATGTTTGACTAATTCAATACAATGAACAATGGGGATTAGTTAGTCAGTGCTCGGGAGATAAGGCTAACACCCTGCTCCATATATATAGATAGATATATATATATATATATATATATATATATAGCTGAATACTGCACTTATATTCTAGGTTCAGTATGCACCTCCGACTCACATAGGGGCCAAGTTAACCCTTTTTGATGTCAGTTGGATATAGCTTTAATAACAGCATTTCAGCACTTACTATCTATTCATCTTGGGTGTTTATCACATCCATATCAATCCAGTTCTCATGGCATTCATTTGTCATGCGAGGATAATTCAAAAATGCGCTCAATAATAACTATCAGGCTAATATTCTACTGTCATCCCACTCTTTCTAATGGAGGGTCTTACAGTTGATCATGGTATCCTCTCCCTATGTATCTTGAGTTACAATCCGGATATTTAATTAACCTGGACTGTCAATCTCAATAGATCGATTAAAATATGAGTTTACATTGTCTGTTCTATTCCTCAATCACGACTATCATTACCCATAAAATAAATAAAATATGGATGGATATTGTTATATCCCCATTTGCTTCTATATCCAGATGGTGACAGAGTGAAAAAGTATACACCTAATACCAAACGGTTCACCACCTCCTTGGGAATTATTCACGCCAGCATAATGACCGCCAAAGAGGAGAAAGTGGAGGTTCCCCGATATTCCTCACTTAGTGGACACTCCTATCACGCGTGGTCCTATTGACTCTAGGAGTAACCTGGGTACCGTGGACCCAGTTAACTAACACACGCGTGCCCAGTACTTCCTGTATCCTAGATCACGTCCATAGAGCATCTTGGCTCTCAACACTGCATGGTGATTGTATCAGCTGCCCTCAAAGAAAAGGTAAAAAAGAGATTGAATCATTAAGGCCCATCGGTCGAATGGACTTGAATCTAAAAATCCATTGGGCCTCCTTTCTGAGGATCAAGCCGTCCCAATTTCCCCTCCTGATGGACCTCGGGACCTTTTCAATCCCCTGGAATTTCATGGAGAACGGGTCACCTGCATGATGGAGCCACACATGGTTCGCTATTGGAGTGTCTCGTTGGTGCACAATGTCACCAACATGGTCCAATAATCTCCTCCGAAATTCCCGCTTGGTTTTACCAATATAGTTAACACAGCACGCACATGTTGTGACGTAAATCACCCCTTCACTTTTACAATTAATGAATTGATTTTGTAGATCTTTCCTGTGCTGTGTGCAACTACCTCCGTACATTTCTTTACATACGCACATGCCCTACATCCACCACATTTGTAGGTTCCTGTCGTAGAGATTTTATCCAACCACGTACCCTCTGATGTAACTGGGGCAAGATGACTGTGTGATGATATCTGCCACATTCCTGCTCCTCCTATACGTGATAGATGGGCGTGGTGTTATCATGTCACTGATCTCTGTATCCTGTTTCAGAATATCCCAGTACTTATCGAATATTCTTGAAACCTCTGTGGCATGTTTGTTGTAAGTACCAATCATGCGTATGTACGCAGATTCACTCCCTCTCTCCCTTGGTACCAATAGGGAATCCCTAGGTGTCATTCTTGCGGTATTCCGTGATCTTTCTAGTATGTCCCTCGGGTACCCTCTTGCGACAAATCTTTCCAGCAGTGCCTGACTTTGCTTCTCAAACTCTGCTAGGGAGGAACAATTCCTCCTAACCCGCAAAAATTGCCCCTTGGGTATTCCGCGTTTCAGCGGTAGAGGATGATGACTCTCCCATGCTAGAACTGAATTTGTGGCAGTCTGTTTGCGGAAAAGAGTTGTCTCTAATGTTCCACTTTCGGTCAAGGTGATGATAATGTCGAGGAAGGGTATCTGTCGTTCGTGTACAGTATATATGAGGTAAGATGTAAATTCAGGTCATTGGTGTTTAGTATGTTCACAAAATCATGGAATTGCTCAATGCTGCCAGTCCACACAATCGCAATATCATCGATGTATTGCAGCCATAGCTGCACATGCTCCGTCCACATCTCATGTCCCTCACTAAACACCACTGTCTCCTCCCAAAAGCCTAGATATATATTTGCGTAGGTTGGTGCGGTGGGGCACCCCATCGCGGTGCCCCGCCGCTGATGATATACCTTCCCATCAAATAAAAAGGCATTGTGGGTCAAAATGAAATTTAACAATTCGAGGACAAAATCACCGTGGCCTTTGAGACGTGTCCCCCGGGTCCCCAGGAAGCGATCCACAGCCCCACACCCCCTATCATGGGGGATGGAGCTGTAGAGCGCCTCAACATCCAATGTTGCAAGGACCGCCCCAGATGGTATATGGATGCCCTCCGAGCGGCGGAGGACATCCATCGAGTCCTGGACATAGGACGGGAGCGCAAGGACAAAGGGACGAAGGATTTTGTCCACACATTCGCTGGCGCCCTGCATCAATCCGCCTATGCCCGAGACAATGGGGCGGCCCTTGAGAGGGGAATACCCTTTATGTATTTTTGGTAAGATGTAAAAGGTGGGGACCCGGGGGTGTGTCGGGAGCATGTACAGCCACTCTGCATGCGAGATATAGCCCAGTGTTTTGGCCCTGTCCAGAATCTCTTTAAGTTGCGTACAGTATTCTTCCGTGGGGTCATGGGGGAGAACGGCATAACCAGTGGAGTCAGACAAGATGTCGAGACAAATGTCTACATACTGTTCTCGATCAAGCAAAACGAGGTTGCCCCCTTTGTCTGATGATTTGATAATTACGGGTTTATTCGCCTCTAGGGATTTCAGAGCCTGCCTCTCTGCATGACTAAGATTGTCACGTTTGAAAACCAAGCCTTGTGATAGTTTCTCTAACTCATTCACTATTAGCTTCTCAAACGTGTCAATTAATTTTGTGTCACAAGGAGGAGGGTTCTTTTTATTTTTGAGTTTGAGGTTTGTAAGTTGTAATGGTTCCTCAAATCCCTCACTCTCCAGTGCAAGGCTCTCAAGTGTTCTAATCCCTACCAAGTCTGCAATTTCCACTCCAGCTGCCTGTGCTTGTAACCCCTCCATTGATCTCATATATTTCGACCATCTTAATTTACGAGTGAATAACACAGTATCTTTCACCCATCCAAAATGGTCGAAATTTGATGATGGCACAAAAGACAGACCTCTGGACAAGACCTTAATTTCTACTGGTGATAAACTACGCTGCGACAGGTTGATAATTCTTAGGGAGTCATCTGATGTTAATTTTGAGCTGGTGTCTGCTCCGGTCTCCCTCTCAGCAGGTATTGGGATATAGATGGGGTTTGTCCTAAAAAACCGCTACTATTCCCACTCTGAGGTGCTGTTCCAATGTTAGTACTCTGATTTGTGTCTCTTCTCCATTTCCCCCTATTTGATGCAAGTCCCTCTCGTCCTCTGGCCCTAGTTCTCTCCGTATCAGATATATCATAATCCGATGACGATGGGTCAAGAGTCATAGTCCTATTAGTTTCAGAGTATGCTCGATTTTCACGGAAGTCACTAAGGTCTCGTTGAAATTGATGGTGTTTTCGTACTTTAATGAATTGAGTGAACTTCTCAATATTGATTTGCAACTCTCTCTCTTTTTTGGGGAACTCGGGGTCAGATGAAAAGTCCTTGGCTTTAAGAATCATGTCATTCAACATAGAGGAATATTTATCTAAATTCTTTTTTTTTTTTCTCTCTAAAATTAAGCCTATTAGACGAAGAGACGATTCATTAATCTCTTGAATCCAAAGGGCCATAAACTGTGGATTTCGGACCCTATTAGATGGTTGTACAGGGTTACACACAACCAATAACTAACTGTAAAACCAGTAAAAGACCGGTCACTGCATCTAACAATGTATAACTAGAGAGCTTACGTTACACTCTCAATGGGTAGTGACTGAAACACACAACTTCCTCATAAATTGCCTGACACATTTCTACTGAGTAACCTCAGCTCATCAGAGGAAGAGGTAAGGCATTGACCAAGGCAGCCATAATACATGGAATAAGTTCATTAGCTTAGTAACGAGCAGAGATCTGTGTAACCCGGTCGGCCATGATAACTGGCCGCAAAGTACACTTAGCGAGACCGGAAAAGAAATCATGGGTCTAGGAACTACCAATGAACCCACTAATGTGTCATTTTTTACCCCATGTTTCCACTGCCCTATCATTGGTAGCAACAATGTGTATCGTCAGGCTGACTCATTTGGTTGCGAGGGTTTACTAATTGTTCTATCGACAGTCAACGCATGACACAATTAGAGATGAGCGAACACTAAAATGTTCAAGGTTCGAAATTCGATTCGAACAGCCGCTCACTGTTCGTGTGTTCGAACGGGTTTCGAACCCCATTATAATCTATGGGGAACATACACTCACCGGCCACTTTATTAGGTACACCATGCTAGTAACGGGTTGGACCCCCTTTTGCCTTCAGAACTGCCTCAATTCTTCGTGGCATAGATTCAACAAGGTGCTGGAAGCATTCCTCAGAGATTTTGGTCCATATTGACATGATGGCATCACACAGTTGCCGCAGATTTGTCGGCTGCACATCCATGATGCGAATCTCCCGTTCCACCACATCCCAAAGATGCTCCTCTATTGGATTGAGATCTGGTGACTGTGGAGGCCATTGGAGTACAGTGAACTCATTGTCATGTTCAAGAAACCAGTCTGAGATGATTCCAGCTTTATGACATGGCATTGCATTATCCTGCTGAAAGTAGCCATCAGATGTTGGGTACATTGTGGTCATAAAGGGATGGACATGGTCAGCAACAATACTCAGGTAGGCTTTGGCGTTGCAACGATGCTCAGTTGGTACCAAGGGGCCCAAAGAGTGCCAAGAAAATATTCCCCACACCATGACACCACCATCACCAGCCTGAACCGTTACCGATACAAGGCAGGATGGATCCATGCTTTCATGTTGTTGATGCCAAATTCTGACCCTACCATCCGAATGTCGCAGCAGAAATCGAGACTCATCAGACCAGGCAACGTTTTTCCAATCTTCAATTGTCCAATTTCGATGAGCTTGTGCAAATTGTAGCCTCAGTTTCCTGTTCTTAGCTGAAAGGAGTGGCACCCGGTGTGGTCTTCTGCTGCTGTAGCCCATCTGCCTCAAAGTTCGACGTACTGTGCGTTCAGAGATGCTCTTCTGGCTACCTTGGTTGTAACGGGTGGCTATTTGAGTCACTGTTGCCTTTCTATCAGCTCGAACCAGTCTGGCCATTCTCCTCTGACCTCTGGCATCAACAACGCATTTCCGCCCACAGAACTGCCGCTCACTGGATGTTTTTTCTTTTTCGGACCATTCTCTGTAAACCCTAGAGATGGTTGTGCGTGAAAATCCCAGTAGATCAGCAGTTTCTGAAATACTCAGACCAGCCCTTCTGGCACCAACAACCATGCCACGTTCAAAGGCACTCAAATCACCTTTCTTCCCCATACTGATGCTCGGTTTGAACTGCAGGAGATTGTCTTGACCATGTCTACTGAGTTGCCGCCATGTGATTGGCTGATTAGAAATTAAGTGTTAACGAGCAGTTGGACAGGTGTACCTAATAAAGTGGCCGGTGAGTGTATACTCGTTAAGGGGGAAACACAAATCCGTGTCTGGAGGGTCACCAAGTCCACTATGACACCCCAGGAAATGATGCCAACACCTCTGGAATGACACTGGGACAGCAGGGGAAGCATGTCTGGGGGCATCTAACACACCAAAGACCCTCTATTACCCCAACATCACAGCCTAACAACTACACACTTTCCACATTCAAAAAAACCTCTATCAAAGTGGGAAAATACCTGGAAACCTTCTTTACTCCCCAAATGGATGGACACAAACCCCAATTTAAGCTCAACAAACAGTAACAACCACCCCTTTAAATCACGTTCCCCATGACAACCACGGATGGAATAGACAATGGGAAATCCAAAAGCCCTCACCCTTAACTGTCATTTTGAGTGTGTGTGTGTGTGTGTGTGTGTGTGTGTGTGTGTGTGATGTGGTAAGACCTTCCAAAATTCACTTTTCTAGCCCTTAACATGAGCCCTTCCAAACAAAGTTACAGGACCTTAAGCTGAGCTACCAGCAGAGATTGAGGCCCTTGGCATGAGTAGAGCCTTGCACCAGCAGTGTTTTTGGCACTTAGGGTGAGTTGAGCCTTGTACCAGCGTGTGTCCCTTAACATCAGGCGAGCCCTAAGTTCTGCACTTTGCACAAAAGTTCAACAATAACCTTAGTAGCCTTAGTAGGCCCGAGAACCAGGAACAGGTCTTGCAATGGCTGTCGGATAACGCTTAAAGCACATTGTCCACCAGCCAGTCAGCCTCTACCTCCTCTTACCCAACAGTCTTGTCCTCCTTCCACCCAAAATTCCCAATCTTCCCAGAACAATAACCCCAACTGTCCCTGCTCCCCAGAGCTGTTCTCCCTTCCTTTGACTGTACCGCAACCTGCCCCTCCATTTCGCGATTCCACGGACCTAACAGACGAGTATCTGTGTCCAGATGCTCAAACACTAGAGTCTCCTCCATCTCCGGTCGATTTGGTGGCGGATGACAAGCAACCCACCCTCATCGACGACGATGAGATGCAGTTGCTGTCAGAGCAGCCAGTTGACATGCGCATTGTGCAGGAGGAGGAGGCGAGACAGGAGTTGGAAGAGGAGGTGGTGGACGAGGAGGACACCGACCCCACCTGGACAAGGCGGGTGTCAAGCTGGGAAAGTAGTGTGGATGTTGAGGCAGGTGCAGCACCAAAAAGGGTAGCTAGAGGCAGAGGTCAACAGCTTTGCCGAAGCCAGGCCAGACCCGGAATGTCCGAAGATGTTCCCTTTTGTACCCAGCCCAGAAAAACTCCCCCATCGAGGGCACGTTTCTCGAAGGTGTAGAGTTTTTTCAAGGAATGCGCCGAGGACAGATATAGTGTCGTCCACACAATTTGCCTCTCGAAATCGAGTAGGGGCCCTGAGAAGAGCAACCTGTCCACCACTTCAATGCACCGTCATTTGGAATCCAAGCACTGGAATCAGTGGCAGGCAGCAACGGCAGGACAAACGTTGCCCGCCGTTCATGCCACTGCCTCTGCTCACAGTGCTGGCGATGCACTCCAGAGGACGAGCCAGGACATCACTTCATTTGCCTCCGCCACTTTGTTGACTTCTCCTTCATCCTCTCCTGTTTCTGTCTTATCTCCTTCTCCTGCACCATGAAAGGCACCATCAGGCGCTTCTTTACAACAACCCACCATCTCTCAGACATTGGAGCGCTTGCAGAAATACACCGCTAACCACCCACCCACGCAAGCCTAGAACGCCAACATCGCTAAACTGCTGGCCCCAGGAGATGTTGGCGTTCCGGCTTGTTGAAACTCCCGCCTTCCCGGACCTGATGGCAACTGTGGCACCTCACTATGCCGTCCCTAGCCGTCACAACTTCTCCCGGTGTGGCGTCCCCCGCCTTGCACCAGCACGTGTCACTCAACATCAGGTGGGCCCTTAGTTTCGCACTTTGCTGCAAGGTCCACTTGACCACCGACACTTGGACAAGCGCCTGTGGTCAGGGATGCTGCTTATCTTTAAGGACAAGCAGGGTGAATGTGGCGGAGTCTGGTCCCGGGGTGCAAACTGAGGTACCCTATCTCCTCTCCCAGGCCAAAATTCATGGCAGGAGTAGACTGAAACCCTACGACGCTGCAACCTCCACCACAGCTACTAGCGGTAAACGCTAAAACACTGGTGTGGGGAGACGTCAGCAGGCAGTGCTGAAGCTCATCAGCTTGGGGGACAGACAGCACAGTGCCTCCGAGGTCAGGGTTGCCATCCTGGCTGAGATGGCATTTTTTTTTCCCTGCTACACCTGGGGCCTGGCATTTTTACGCCTGTGATAATACCTGGAACCTGGTAGCGGCTCTGGAGCTTGCCAGCCTCCAACACGTTCCATGTTTGGCCCACGTCTAACCTAGTGGTGCAAAGTTTTTTGAAAACATACCCAAATGTACCGAAGCTACTGTTGAAAATGCGGCGCTTGTGCGCCCACTTTTGCAAGTGCACAGGAGTCGCTGCTAGCCTAAAAACACTCTAGCAAGGCCTACATCTGTCCAAACACAGGCTGTTGTCCGTCATTCACACACGCTGAAACCCTACAATACCATATCTTGAGCAGGGTGTGTGAGCTGCACAGACCTTTGATGGAGTTCCATCTACAAAACCCAAGGGTTCCTCAAAGTCAGCTCCCAAAGTTTCTGCACCATGAGTTTCCAGGGGTGGCAGAGTTATGGCTAGGGGCAGAGGCATGGATAGGGATGATGTCTAGGGGCAAAAGCAGTGTGGATGTGGAGGCAAGCTAAGCAGGAAAAACTGGGGGTACAAGCTAAGGCATGGACTAGGGTGATGTCTAGGGGAAAAAGGTGGCTAGAGGCAAAGGGATGTCCAGAGGCAGAAGACAGCTGCATGACAGAAGCTAGACCTGAGCCAGCAAGGCCCAAGATGCCCTCTTTTCTAGCTTCCTTAGAAAAATTCCCCCATCGAGGCCACGTTCCTCGCTGGGGGAGATCATTTCTAAATGTATAGGTCGAGGACAAACTGAGTGTGGTTTACACACTTTGCAATGCGACTCCCCATCTCCCAGGCCTTTCATTCCAGGCTAAAGTACAGCACAACCCACCCACATGCCCAAGGCTTCAACGGCCTCATCTCAAAAATTCTGGCCCAGGAGATGTTGGGGTCCCGGCTTGTGGACACTCTGCCCTTTTTAGGCCTGCTGGCTACTGCGCCACCTCACTTTGCCGTCCACACCAGCACTTTTCCCCAAACATGAGGCGGTCCCTAAGTTCAGCGCTTTGCCCAAAAGTTCCACGTGACCAGCTATGAATGGACAAGTGCATGCGGACAGGGACGCTAACTTTTAATCTTGGCACAGTGGTTGAATATACTTGAGGCATGGACCGGGTCGCAAAATGTGGTAGACTGACTTGTCTCCCCACACAACATTCCTGGAAGGAGGGCTGAAACACCACCCTCCTCCTCCGCTGTTAGATTGACCGCAGCAACACTGGTGTGGGGAGACGTCAGCAGGCCGGGCTGAAGCTCATCAGCTTGGGGGACGGACAGCACACTGCCTCTGAGGTCAGGCATGCCATCCTGGATGAGATGGCAATTTGTTTATCCCCGCTGCCCCTGGGGCCAGGCTTTTTTGTCTTGTTGGAGGGCTCTGGAGCTTGCCAGCCTCCAACACGTTCCATGCCTGGCCCACGTGTTCAATCTAGTGGTGCAACGATTTTTAAAAACATACCCCAAATTAGCAGAGATAAGGGTGAAAGTGGGGCACTTGGACACCCACTTTCCCAAGTCTACAGTACCTGGAGCTAGCCGCAATACACTCCAGCAAGGCCTACATCTGCCTGAAGCACCTACTGTTGTGCGGGGTCACCACACGCTCAAACCCTAGATACCGTATGTTGAGCAGGGTGTGTGAGCAGCAGAGACCTTTGATGGAGTACCAGCTACAAAACCCAAGGGTTCCTCAGTCAGCTCCCTCACTTTCTGCACCATGAGTTTCCATGGGTGGCAGAGTTATGGCTAGAGGCACAGGCATGGATAGGGGTGATGTGTAGGGGCAAAAGCAGTGTGGATGTGGAGGCAAGCAAAGCAGGGAAAATGGTGGCTAGAGGCAAAGGGATGTCCATAGGCAGCAAGGGCAAAGATGCAAAACTCTTCCGTTTCAAGAATTTTCCTGACTTGTCTCCCCACAAAACATTCCTGGGAGGAGGGCTGAAACACCACCCTCCTCCTCCTCCGCTGTTAGATTGACCCCAGCTACGAGCTGGAAACGCTGCAACACTGGTGTGGGTAGACGTCAGCGGGCCGTGCTGAAGCTCATCAGCTTGGGGGCCAGACAGCACACTGCCTACAAAGTGAGTCATGCCATCCTCGATGAGACGGCAATGTGGTTTTTGCCACTGCACCTGGGCCCAGGCATGTTGTCATGTGTGATAATGGCCGTAACCTGGGATCGGCTCTGTAGCTTGGCAGCCTGCAACATATTCCATGCCTGGGCCACGTTTTTAACTCATTGCTGCTAATCTTTTTAAAAAGGTACCTCAATGTTCCTGAGCTACTGGTGAAAGTGTGGCGCTTGTGCGGATAGTTTTTAAAGTCTATAGTTGCCGCTGCTAGCCTCTATGCACTCCTACAACGCCTGTACCTGCTGGAACAACGGCTGTTGTGCGACGTCTCCACACTGCTGGCACTAAACATATCATGTGTTGAGCAGAGTGTGTGAGCAGCACAGACCTTTGATGTAGTTCCAACTCCAAAACCCTCGGGTTCGTCAAAGTCAACTCCCTCAGTTGCTCAACCATGAGTGGCCATGGGTGGCAGACTTATGTGAAATCCCATCCCATCCATTGCACTGGACGCGAAACATTAGCATGCGCTCAGCACAACTTCGGATATGGCAGCTGCGTTAAGCAGGGTGCAGGGTACAACACAGACCAGGCCCGAGCACCAGGAACAGGTGTTAGAAATACTGCAGCATCCGCCATTTCCTTCCAATTTTGGGGTTTTGGACCCGCCACCGACTTGTCTGGACCAAAGTGGGGATCATGAGACACAGTTGCCATCAGGGCAAGCTGTGGTCATGTGCAGTTTGCAGTAAGGGGGCAGTGCGCAATTGGAAGAGGAGTTGGTGGATGACGAGGCCACCGAACCCACATGGACAGGGGTGATGTCTAGGGGCTAAAGCAGTGTAGATGTAGATGGAAGCTAAATCAACAAAAAACCTGGGTAGAAGCAAAGGCATAAACTGGGGTGATGTTTAGGGGCTAAAGCAGTGTAGATGTGGAGGGAAGCTAATTCAACAAAAAAAAAAGGGTAGAAGCAAAGGCATAAACTGGGGTGATGTTTAGGGGCTAAAGCAGTGTAGATGTGGAGGGAAGCTAATTCAACAAAAAAACAGGGTAGAAGCAAAGGCATGCAAAACTCTACCCTGTTGGAAGACTTATTCCTAGGTCTGGAACACGTTAATGGCCACTCAGGGGCCTAGTGTCACCAGGAGGGACAAGTATAGGCGCATGTTGTGGGAATACCTGGCCGACACCAGCTCTGTCCTCTCCGATCCCTCTGTGCTCTACAGCCTACACTTATTTTTTCATCTTTTTTTCTGCACTGCACATCTCTTGCCTACTTCCTTTGGGATCTTAGAAGTGGTGGTCCACTTCCAAAGGTGGTAATTTCAGGGCTGGAGTTGTCAATAGACAGTGTAACGGGAGTAGCTGAGGTATCGCTGTCTTAACCACTTTTTGGCACAAAATTAACTTCCAAAGCCAAATATGGTGCAAGTATATGATGCAAGGACACCTACACACCTATCTCTGACACATTGGGGAGTTCACCCTCATGCGCCCTTTTGGCCTGCACCATCATGCGCCTCTTCCCAGCCACTCCACATCTCCCAAGCTTTTCATTGCAGGCAGAAGTACAACACAACCCACCCCCATGCCCAAGCCTTTAACAGCCTCATCGATAAACTGCTGGCCCTGGAGATGTTGGTGTTTGTTTATGCTTCTGGATACCCAGGCCTTCCGTCAGCAGATGGCAGCTGGGGCACCTCCCTATGCTGGGCCTAGCCGTTACTACTTCTCTTGGTGTGCTGGCCCTGCCTTGCGCCTGCATGTGTCCCATAACATCAGTCGGGCCCAGAGCTCTGCGCTTTGCTGCAAGGTCCACTTGACCACCGACACATGGACAAGCGCCTGTGGTCAGGGATGCTGCAGTGCTTATCTTTAATGACAGGCAGGGTGAATGTGGTGGAGTCTGTTCCCCGGGTGCAAACTGGGGTGGCCTATCTCCTCTCCCAGGCCATGGCAGGAGTAGACTGAAACCCTACGACGCTGCAACCTCCACCACAGCTACTAGCGGCAAACGCTAAAACACTGGCGTGGGGAGACGTCAGCAGGCGGTGCTGAAGCTCATCAGCTTGGGGGACAGACAGCACAGTGCCTCCGAGGTCAGGGATGCCATCCTGGCTGAGATGGCATTTTTTTTCCCTGCTACACCTGGGGCCTGGCATTTTTGCGCCTGTGATAATGGCTGGAACCTGGTAGCAGATCTGGAGCTTGCCAGACTCAAACACGGTCCACGCATGGCCCACGTTTTCCAACTTGTTGGTGCCATGTTTCTTTGAAACCTACACCATTGTGCCTGATATACAGGTCAAAGTGGGGCCATTTTCGTAAGTGAGAACTAGCCTCTGCTAGGCAGAAAACATTCAGAGCACACTCCTCTCATCTTCGCACCGTTGGCTGGCGGAGGAAGACGAGGGGGTTGGAGTGGCATCTGATGTCCCTATCCCACACGAGGCTAGAGGGTGCACTTCAGTGCATCCCATTGCTTCACCACAAATGGTGTGAAGGGGAGTGGAAAATGGAGGAAATGGAGAGTGACCCTTACAGTTGGGGCCAGCAAAGGCATGCCAAGTAACACACTGGCACACATGGCTGACTTCATCTTGGGTTGCTTTTCAACACATATTTCACATCATGAAGAACAAATAATACTGGATTTTTACAAGCCTCGAACCCCGGTCTAGGTCTAATGTCTGTTCCTTTCTTATATTAGGGGAGAGGGAAAAAAAAATTACTTCAGTGATACGTTTAGCGTACATAGACTGACTATTAATGTGTATCCCACTTAGTGTTGTTAGGGTTACACACCGTCACAACCTGGCTAAAGCTTCTATAGCTGTTAATAAAGTCAACATAACTTTACGGTATCCAAAAAGACAGCTGGTACCGACAGAGAGCAAGACAAATGTCAACCAAAGCTGTGAGCTCTGAACACCCACAGTGACTTTGGCGTCATCATCATTATAAGGGAGCGGGTGGTAATAAATAACTTGGCAGTGCCTAAAACCCAAAAAGCTTATACAACTATATTTACATTAAGATACACAAATGACACTTTTTAGTAGCATGTCATGAGACAAGCTGATAAGATCTTCCTTTGTGCAGTGCTATTTGAAAGTAAAACGCTGCCTTTATTTTAATTCTGGAGAAGGTGCAGACATTAGATTTAGAACATGTTGTCTTCATTGTCCAAATCCTCTATATAGGTAATGTGTTTTTCGGGCCGAGCTGTCTAGGAACGAGCTGGTGCAGCACTGACAACCTGGGTGAATATGGCAAGAGCCTGAGATGTAGGGTGAATGAATCCCCAAATTATTTGGGGAATTTCCACTCAGAAACTGGCACTATATGCCAGTAGCAAAAATTGTGGGTGCACGTAACCCCAATATATTCTTTGAATTCCCAGTCAGACAATGGCACTATATGGCAGTAGCAAAAATAGTGGGTGTATATAGCCCCAATTCTATTGCTAGGGGACTTGCAGGGTATTTCTGAGGTGAAGGTGGGGGGCACACCGTTGGAACGGGGATTTGGGGTGTATATATGGGGTATACGGGAATACACTGTCAGTGTATTCCATTCAGGATCCTGGGAAAGCTGGGTTGCGGCGATTGAGCCCGTCAGTGCCACGTTACACTGACGAGCTTCTCCCTGGAATTTAGCTCTTATAAGAGCTGTTGGTTGTCTTCTCCTTCCTATCCTAGCCTGTCCCTGCCTACCCAGAATCTAAGCCCTAGCTAACTGGACGGAAACCTCCGTCCCCGGTGAATTGCAAGCTCAGAATGACGCGAACCTGGGCATCGCTGTTCTTTTAAATTAGAGGTCACATGTTTTCGGCAGCCAATGGGTTTTGCCTACTTTTTTCAACGTCACCGGTGTCGTAGTTCCTGTCCCACCTACCCTGCGCTGTTATTGGAGCAAAAAAGGCGCCAGGGAAGGTGGGAGGGGAATCGAGTAATGGCGCACTTTACCACGCGGTATTCGATTCGAACAGCCTGATATCTGATCGAACATGAGTTCGATAGAACACTGTTCGCTCATCTCTAGACGCAATGCATGATGCATTGTGCAAAACCTTATTGGGGTAACCCCTTCTGTCAAACCCTTTTGGTATACCAGTTCTTAAGAACGGAGGGTGCCAACTATCCCACTGTAAAAGGGAGTTAGTAGTAGTTGCCTTCCTGTGAACACATTTACAGTGGGGCAAAAAAGTATTTAGTCAGTCACCAATAGTGCAAGTTCCACCACTTAAAAAGATGAGGCGTCTGTAATTTACATCATAGGTAGACCTCAACTATGAGACAAAATGAGAAAACAAATCCAGAAAATCACAGTCTGATTTTGTAAGAATTTATTTGCAAATTCTGGTGGAAAATATTTGGTCAGTAACAAAATTTCATCTTAATATTTTGTCATATATCCTTTGTTGGCAATGACAGAGATCAAACGTTTTCTGTAAGTCTTCACAAGGTTGGCACACACTGTTGTTGGTATGTTGGCCCATTCCTCCATGCAGATCTCCTCTAGAGCAGTGATGTTTTGGGGCTGTCGCTTGGTAACACGGACTTTCAACTCCCTCCAAAGGTTTTCTATAGGGTTGAGATCTGGAGACTGGCTAGGCCACTCCAGGACCTTGAAATGCTTCTTACAAAGCCACTCCTTAGTTGCCCTGGCGGTGTGCTTTGGATCATTGTCATGTTGAAAGACCCAGCCACGTTTCATCTTCAATGCCCTTGCTGATGGAAGGAGGTTTGCACTCAAAATCTCACGATACATGGCCCCATTCATTCTTTCATGTACCCGGATCAGTCGTCCTGGCCCCTTTGCAGAGAAACAGCCCCAAAGCATGATATTTCCACCCCCATGCTTTACAGTAGGTATGGTGTTTGATGGATGCAACTCAGTATTCTTTTTCCTCCAAACACGTAAAGTGGTGTTTCTACCAAACAGTTCCAGTTTGGTTTCATCAGACCATAGGACATTCTCCCAATACTCTTCTGGATCATCCAAATGCTCTCTAGCAAACCTCAGACGGGCTCGGACATGTACTGGCTTAAGCAGTGGGACACGTCTGGCACTGCAGGATCTGAGTCCCTGGCGGCGTAGTGTGTTACTGATGGTAGACTTTGTTACATTGGTCCCAGCTCTCTGCAGTTCATTCACTAGGTCCCCCCGCGTGGTTCTGGGATTTTTGCTCACCGTTCTTGTGATCATTTTGACCCCACGGGGTGAGATTTTGCATGGAGCCCCAGAGCGAGGGAGATTATCAGTGGTCTTGTATGTCTTCCATTTTCTAATTATTGCTCCCACAGTTGATTTCTTCAATCCAAGCTGGTTGCCTATTGCAGATTCAGTCTTCCCAGCCTGGTGCAGGGCTACAATTTTGTTTCTGGTGTCCTTTGACAGCTCTTTGGTCTTCACCATAGTGGAGTTTGGAGTCTGACTGTTTGAGGGTGTGCACAGGTGTCTTTTTATACTGATAAGTTTAAACAGGTGCCATTACTACGGGTAATGAATGGAGGAAAGAGGAGACTCGTAAAGAAGAAGTTACAGGTCTGTGAGAGCCAGAAATCTTGATTGTTTGTAGGTGACCAAATACTTATTTTCCACCATAATTTGCAAATAAATTCTTACAAAATCAGACTGTGATTTTCTGGATTTGTCTCTCATAGTTGAGGTCTACCTATGATGTAAATTACAGACGCCTCATCTTTTTAAGTGGTGGAACTTGCACTATTGGTGACTGACTAAATACTTTTTTGCCCCACTGTATATAAGCGACCTAATGATTCTTTAGAAATAACCAAATCCAGAGAGGTTGTCCTCTACTCTTGGATTTCAGAAATAACCCCAGGTCATTGTTAAGCACCTGGACAAGAGAGACAATCTCCTCTGGGCCATCCAACAGAATGAAAACATCTATGTAACAGAAACAGAGGGGGATATGATGAGTCTAGTGGTCCATAGTGTGTGAAGACACACACTCTCTCCCACTAGCCCAGGTAGACGTTGGCATACAATGGGGAACATGGACTCTCCATCGCCACACTCCAGAGCTTGGTGGAAGATTCTCCCATCCAAAACAGATTCCGCCCCAACACGAGAGAGAACAAAGTGTTGCTCCATATGGCTGCCCCTCATACTGTGGAAATCCCCCATACCCCCAAACGTCGGAGGACATCCATATTGTTCCTTACGTCAGATGGTAACGCAGTTACAAAAAGGCAAAGAATATTGTCTATATAGAGGCTGGAATTTTGTGTCAATCCAATTTCTGCAACAATTGAGTGTCCCTTCATCAGGTTCAAACCCTTGTGTACTTTTGGCAAGGCATAAAAGGTCACCTGCACTACGTGAGGAGGTAGTAAAAATTCATGCTCAACCTTACTGATGCAATTCTGTTCTCTAACCTTAGCCAGAATAATCTCCAGTTCAGTAATCTGTGCAGTTAGACTCCTTCCATACCACCTGATAATATTCAGAATTTAAGATATTACACATCTGAATGTAATGGCTTCGATTTACAAATTCCTTGAATTGAATCGATCACCCAAACAGCAGGATGTCATCATTGTACTTAATCCATCAAACTATGGGTGACAGCCATCTTGTAGACTTCTCAGAGAAGACCATTGTGTTCTCCCACTAGCTGTGATACCGATGAGCACAAGTATGGGCTGCTGGACTCCCCATATCTATACCGCTCAGCTAGTAGAAGACACAACCCCCAAACATGTTTTTTTGCAAGAATAAAAGAAAATAATTTGGTCTCAAATCTTCTACTGCCCGACGGTCCTTGTCATGTGGAATTTACAGCGTTTACACATCTAGACTGATCAAATTGAAACTAAATCTGAACTTTTACTAGGTAAAAACAAGTGACATACTGAGCATAGCTAAATCACATATCTGGCAAGAGTCTAAAGTCACTGATTCCTTTGGTTACAAAGGAACTGCACACAGCAAACAGCAAGAATGTATTCCCTCTTGATTTAGGTGACCACCTCCAGCTGTTACCTATAGATCACACTGGAGACTTTCCCCTAAACAAAAATGAAACAACTTATGATTATAAAAGTAACAGTACCCCTCTATACACCCCTCAGCACAGTATAATTCACCCTAAGAGAACTATATACTGTACAGCAGCTACTATATACAAGTTGTAGTACTGTTATCACTTGTTATGCAATGTAAAATGAGTTATTCAGAGTTGGACTCATAAATGCACATACTGATCGTGTATATTTGTCACTTCATCTTAAGTCACACTTAGACCAAACCAGTCTTTGATCAAAACACACTCGCAAGTTCACACATTTGCTTTTAAAGCTGCTGCAAGTTGCAGAGAGAGCAGCAACTGATTCCTCTGGTTCCAAAGGATGTTACGCTCCAGAGAAGAAGGTAATCCTCTCGGAATTTATTGTGGCTGTAAATCGCATATTGATATCGTTGCGATTTATGACTGAAAGTCTCCCAGAGACTTAAATAAGGGTGTGACCGGCACCCAGGTAAATCTACAGGATAGGGTCCCAACCCAGATCATACATAACAATAAAAAATCCTAGTAGAGTTGATTACGGTATCAAAGATATTTAAATTGCACTGTGCCACACGTGGCTATGCAGAATACACATGAGCAACGTTTCGGCAAAATCTGCCTTTCTCAAGCTCGTTGTGTGGGTCGGAGTCCAGTGTAAGTATCAGACAGGTAAGCGTTAGACCCCTTCCTATAAGTGTCCTGTTAGGTTAAACACGGTGTATGACCGAGGTTGCATCAAAGGTATTCTGTAGTCCCAACGTATAGTCAAGGTTTTTTTTATTTACAACACGGTCTAGTCCGCTGCACTCGATTTCTTATAACAGGCATATAATAGGAAGTGGATACTCTTTCAATAGACTGGAATGGCCCTCTGCTTGAAGTGATACAGGTGTGGCCTGTCAGCTGTGACAGGTGGTTGCCGTAGGTGGTTGGTGTAGGGAGGTTGAAACTGCCTGTGGGTATGCAGTGTCGTTGTCCCACAAATGCGTGGACCCGGGTGGGTACCGTTGGTTGTGGTTGTAGAAGAGGGCTCACAGACAGTTCAATCTCTAAGACTGAGCTACTACTGTTTCCACCATCTAATAGATCTGTCCCTGTTATATCCATTGCAGTCTCAGGCCTTACTATAACTCCTAGGCAGCAGGCCCGCTGCCTCGGGGTCATGTTTGACGCAGACCTCTCCTTCACCCCTCATGTTGAATCACTCGCACGTTCATGTCACCTCCACCTCAAAAACATCTCCAGAATACACCCTTTCCTCACCAGAGATACACTAAAGACACTTATTGTCTCTCTGATTCATTCTCGCCTTGACTACTGTAACTCCTTACTAATCGGTCTTCCCCTCACTAAACTCTCCCCTCTACAATCTATTCTGAATGCAGCGGCCAGGCTCATCTATCAGGCTAGATGCTACAGCGATGCCTCTGGTCTGTGCCAGTCACTACACTGGCTGCCTATTCATTATAGAATAAAATATAAAGTTATCACTCTCATCCACAAGGCTCTCCATAATGCCGCACCTCCCTACATTTCTTCCCTCATCTCTGTCTACCGCCCAACCCGTGCTCTCCGCTCACTCAATGACCTAACACTTACATCCTCTATTATCAGAACCTCCCACGCTCGTATACAAGACTTCTCCCGAGCTGCACCACTTCTCTGGAATGCTCTACCCCGGACAATCAGATTAACTCCCAATTTCTACAGCTTCAAGTGCAAACTAAAGACATCTTTTTAGACAGGCCTATCACAATTCTTAATGTAAACCCTTCCGTACCGTCATTAGAATCTCCAAAATTTAACCCCCCTCTGTCCCCGCTCCCACATTTCCCCACATGATATGATGCCATTTCAGGCTAACTTTATAGGTCCAAGCTCCATCCACATGTTAAAGGTCATGACTGGTGATGGCTCATAAAGTTTTATGTTCAGCCTGGTTCAGCATCATTTGGATAAGTAGATCCTTGTTCACATGAACAGATTATCAGAAGATACTTGTTAGGTCTTCTAAACACTACATGTGAACATCTGTAAATAAGTTGGATGTCATGAAGCCAAATTTACGGGAGCTCTGAGTACAAACCCATGAGGCAGATCGTTCTTGGCAACTCTGCCTAACCATGACTCTTTCTGCTCTTTACAGCCTGGCTTGTTTGATATGAAGGATGTTTAGTCATTGCTCCCAGTATTCCCAGAAGAGAACATGAAGTAATTGAATGGGTTTCTATAATGGGTCAGGACAAAAGTAGATTTTGAAACACTAACTTTAAACAACTGACGTCCGGCTCCTTCTTCCTCCGTGAGTTCACATGTAGCAGCAGACATTGCCGCCCTGTTGCTCACCAAGAGGTCTTTGGATTGAGCGAGCAAAGCTCACTGCCCAGTACTTTGACAGTCAACCATTGACCGCTACTGTATTGATCCATTTTTAAACTACGGATAGATATCTCAAGGTTCTTCCTGTACCAAGACATCCTGAGACCTTCAGGTTCTCGCATAAGAAAAGTGCCAACGACTGATCACGAGGGATAAAGAAACCTTGCCCACAACATTCCTTAAGCTTTGCTTCCTGCCTCTTGGGGTGTAGACCTAGCCAATATTACAGGATAAGGCCTTTGCATTGGCGTTCTCTGTTACTGGCTGACCCATTTTGGTAGCTTGAAACAAATCATGATGGAGTGGACTAAACCACGTATGGAGCATTCATGCTTCAATCTACATTTTACAATTAAAGCCAATTATGTGAAGTCAACAAGCACCTGTTTCCTCCTGGAAAGTATCTGTGGTCTCTGTGCTAAACGTCGTTGCCTTTAAGTCTCAGCCAACTGCTTAGTCCCCCCTGCTACCTTCACCAAACCTTCTCATTTTATCTCTACTCTGCATCCTTGTGTTGGGGTGACTGTATAAGCAGCAGCATCTCTGTTGTCCTTCCTGGCAAACATCAGGAACGGATATGCTCTGCAGATTGCCAGCTGCTTTAACCCCCAGAACTCCAGGGTACCAACCAGGAGAATGATAGACTCGAGAGGGAGCCCCAAGAACTAGGCAGGGAACCCCCTCTAGCAGTTCTGCCTATAATCCTTTTCACTGGCCGTCTAGGGGACAGGGACTGAGGTGGCTCAAAGCCTGAGCTCTCCTGTCCCACCACTGTCCTGCTTAGGGACTGTGGAGACCATGACTGTCACATCCACCGGGTTACTGAATCTTTCCAATACATGTTCTAGTCAGCATTTGCCATTATGAGCCTGGACTCCATTGTGAAGGACTTGGACTTCTGTTTTTCTTTCCTGTAGCCAACAGAAACTCTTTACTTATATCACTGTTTTAGAGCAAACTCCTCCCCTTTTCCTTCCTTAAAGTAACGAGTCCTTGTTGTAAACTTCTCAGTTAGTCCCTGGCTCCATTGTTATTTATTTTGCACGCTTTCACACCTGCAACCTGCCCCAGAGATGCAAATCTTACGCACAACCAGCAAACCCTACTTTCCTATGGCCTTAGAATAATCCCGCACTTTGGTTTCATGCTTGTGTCTTCCTTCAGGATGCTGCACGTTGTTACGGTTCTGTGTGTGTATATATATATATATATATATATATATATATATATATAATTTTTTTTTAAACTACAGAACCTCTTAGCTGTAGAACACTACAGCGAGGTCCACAGGCCCAATGATGGGCAGCTGTATGTCTGAACTGAAATGTGAACTACTGCAAGACACTGCAGCCTGAACTAAATGTGAACAGTGTGCAACTAAAACCCTGCCAGTTTAGCTCACTGGCCAGATGCACCAGTACAAGTGAAACACGGCTGCCAAGGGTTAACTCACCCCAGGCCAGCAAACACACACACTTACCCCTGCGACAGCTAGGAGCCACCACGGAAATTTAGAACATTCTCCTGCACACAGCTTGGAGTTACCAGGGGAGCTTGCATGCTCCTGCACACAGCTTGGAGCCATACATGAAATCAGACAGTACACATATCTCAGAGACCATACCTGCTGCAGATCTTCAAGCTGGAACGGCGTCTACCGCTCCTAGCCTTGGTGTAGATCTAGCAGTTCAGGGTTTACAGGTCCTACCTAACAGCACCCAGGAGAAGCAGAGAAACCCCAGACAGAGGCCTAGTCTGAAACCTGCCTGAGTACTGGAGCCTATCACTGAAAACTACTGTCATTCACTCCGTGGACTTTGAGGAAATTTTAGTCAAAGTGTGACCACCTGGCGGGCCTCGGTTCACACTATTTAAAGGGAAGTCCCCGCCCAATAGGGGCGGTGGCCATGACCTCACTGCTCATGCTCAGTGGGGGAGCGGCTCCAATAGATCTGAGCATGCTCTGTATGGTGAAAGCTGGATAGTTAGACTGACCCGCAGATGGCGCTGTGCGCTATGATAGTAACCTGCGGGTCCCAATCCTAACACACATTTACATTTATAAGGTTATTTTTTACCATTTACTTGCTGCTGCTTCTCTCTAATGCAATCATTTTCCTTTCATCATTGCTGCTTCTTGCACTGCTGACGCTTCATTCATTACATCTATTCATAGAGACTGAGATTTTCATCTGCAGGTTGAGAAATCTGGAAGTTATCTCAGAATTCACCTTGGGGTCTGGACCTAGGTTGTGGAGCTTACCCACCCATGGGCTTTCTCCAGACATCATGAAAAAACAAAATTATATTTTTCTATTGTATACAATGAATTACCAAACAGTGACCATGAGCCAGAAATCGTACATGTGTATTAGATAATATTTCTAATAACATTAAGGCTGGGTTCACATCTGTTGTTTGTTCTGTCATAAGAAAAGAACAAACTAAACATTAAGATGGATCCATTTAATGTATACTTTGTTTTTCTTTTTTTGCATACCCTCTTTTTAAAGCTGTACCCCATATATGTTATGGGCACAGCCATTTGGGTGGGTCATTCCTTTTTGTGGGAGAATGGTCAAGTATGGTCTAATGATGGACAGCGACAGAGTCCAGAGCCAGGTTGACTACAATAGGGTCCGATGGGTGTCCGTTGCGCTGTTCAAAATTTTGGTGGATGGAAAAAGTTGTCATGCTTGAAGATTAAAGGGCAAATTAAATACAAACAATTGCATTGTAAGTTAAGCATTTATATATACATCATACTGTTTTACATTTGCAACCACCCCGAGAGAATTGTGCAGGAAGCTGGACTGTCATGGTGATGTTATAGGCACCAGAACTCCCAGGAGAGGTGCACAAGGTAATGAGTCAGTTAAATGCGATGCCTTTTGGAGTAAGGAGACACCTGCAGGTCCCTGGGCTGAGATGGTGAGTCGGTGTCAGTACTCCTCTCCAACTAGAAACTGGAGCCAAGGGATTAGCTGCAAGAAAGGGAATGTTTAGGCGAAAATCAGTTTATTTAACCTTGTGTGTTAGCACAGTGCGGCGGCTGAGGGGACGGGTCGCAGTCCGCTCCCCGGTTGTTGTGTTTTGCCGGCTACCCAAGTCGCAGTTACCCGGTTTTTGTTCTAGATACTCCGGACCAAAAAACCCCTTGTGCACTCAGCCTAATTCTCAAAACCTCTTCAGAGTTTAACTTCATGAAATATATAAAATCACTTGTGTCTTATGTTTAAAATTACTTTCTTTATATATTGTGATATCGATGATTAGGAATGATGAAGGCCAGTGACAACTAAGCCGGAAAGATAATTACGAAGTGGACACACTCCAGTCCACAACCTATAATATATACATTCCACAGGAACTCCGAACCTCCCGGCCAAGGTAAGTATAGAAATGCAAAAAAGAAAATGCAACAAGGAATGTTCCAATAAATCTAAAACTTTAATATTGAAAAAATACATTTGAAAAAAATCATCACAAGACACAAAGTGAAAAAATTAAGTCACACAATCTAAGAGAATTAGGCAATTTCCCTCTCCGCAGGAAAAGGTTAGCATACGAGGGCACACAAGTCGCCCCCATAGCAGTTCCCTGGAGCTATTGGAAGAGGCGGCCCTTGAAGCTGAAGAAATTAAGTCAATGCAAATTCAAGAGATAATATTAAACTACCAGATTTAAATTAAGACTAGTAATCTCCAAGCCGAATCTAGCAGGCCTCTCTCCTTGGCCATGGCATATCGACGTATATCAAGCCTCGACATCACATGTGACCAAGAAGATGGATATCATCAAGACAACACAAGATATCTGTGGTATCACGCGTGTATGAGGGCAAAGTGTCCACACATTTTCAGTGGGTACAAATTGACAAATCTATTTATCCTTTCGCATAACCCCCCAATGCCAGAAACAATTGGTCGTCCAAGAGTACTTGGATTTTTGGTAAAACGTTGGTATCACTGAATGGTCAACTGTAAGGCCCTGTCTTTTCAACAAAACTTTAATCAGACATGATCTCACTAGTACAAGAGACACCACTCTTTAGAAGATGGTGTATAGTTGCCTTTCTCTAAAACCCCAGTAATAAGTGTCTTCAATGGCATAAGCCAAAAATCTCTTGCACACATTGTATGTGGTACCCCCCCCTCTCTTAATGGAGGTTTTACAAGTCCCATATGCTGTGTAGACATGCACGAGAATTGGAGGTAAGAGGTCTCGGAATTTCTCGTAGAATTCCGGTGTAATGTCATCTGGACCTGGTGACTTCTTCAGATGGAATTTACAAATGGCTTCATTTAACCACCTGTTAATTTTGCTGTCAAAGAAGAAAAAAATTCCAAAATCGGTACCAGGACCCGGAGTTACCAAAACTTTATTCTAAAACAAGTCAGCCTAGTAAGATCTTACCACATCAATATACTCTTGAAATTCCGGTAAAACACCCTGGCAGTCAATGAGCTTTATGACCGATTTTTGTTTCAAGTTCAGAAGTAACACAAAAAAACTGTCAGACTGACGCGTTTCGGAAACCTTCCTCTATCAAAGTCTGATCACAAGTAAAAGAAAACCTCATCCATTAGTAGTCTCATGAATCAACAATGCACATGATGTCGATTACCAATTTCTGGTGTAACCCTTGTTAGTAGAGAATACACATGGTTTGAGGTTTGCAAACATAATTAAATCACACATGGGAAAAACATACTAATAAACACAAAGAAAAAACCCACTTTTTAAAAACAGGATTACAATATAACTCTGAACTTTATACATATATAATACACAACCCAAATATAACCAATAACCGCATTTGCATTCATAATGGAAGTTATAAAAAAAATAATATAAAGTCAAATACCACTAAAGTCCCGTAGTGCGGATGATCTCCTTGATATATAGATCTCTTCCGATAGTCTATGTCCCAAAACAAAGATGGTTGTGTCATTTCGCCTAGGAAAAAGCACGCATGCTCACAATCAAAAACCACGTATGTTGCTGGATTTTTCTTGTATGAATTCCACATGATTCATAAAGATGGTCATGTTGTTTCATTTAAGCAAAACTGCGCATGCTCAGAAAGAGATCACGTGACTGTAATTCACACGTCATTGGTCAGGCGTACGGTTGATAAATGTGGAACTACTGAAAAAGGTAAGTAAAGAATACATTTAATGATCATTAGACAGTAAAAACAAATAGGAATAATTTGCATAACATGATCTAGGTCAGGGGTGCTCACACTTTTTCAGCATGTGAGCTACTTTATAAACTGACCAAGGCAAAAGATCTACTACCCACTTCTTGTGGGCGGGGCCAGGCATGTAGGCGGAGTCGGTCGGAGCGTGAGAGCAGGAGACAGCGTTCTGTGGCCACCCAGGGATCCCCGCTGTCTGCTTGTTCACAGCGCAGGCTGAGAGTTATTTCTGGACACTGGCAGGCCGGGGCTGCGGCAAATCCGCCTGCCAGCGTCCGGAGATGACTCTCAGCCTGCCCTGTGAACAAGCAGCACCCCGGCTCCCTCCATCTCTAGGAGCAGGGAGCGTGTCATCCCCCGGAGCTGCTGCTTCCCGGCCTGCAAGTGTCCGGAGTGCTTGTTCACAGCGCAGGCTGAGAGTCGACTTTCAGCCTGCACTGTGAACAAGCAGACACCGGGGATCCCTGGCTGCATCCCGCGATCGACCCATACGTCCTTTGCGATCGACCGGTAGATCGTGATAGTCGTATTGGGCACCCCTGGTCTAGATAGAATAACAATAGCTATGTATCCAATAAAAGAGAAATATCCATAATAAAATGCCCTCTTAATATAGCCGTGTCCCAAAAAAGGAAAAGAACACTATTATGGCCTAAACATGATAGATATAGGAGACATTGTTTCTCTGGTTCATGCCTGCAGGAAAACGTGTACCGATTTTAAGGATCCAGTATACCTCTCTAACCCTTTGCCGGTGCTCCCAGTTTCCTCCTCTAATGGGTCTCTTAACAAGTTCGATGCCTCTGAAACTAAAACTGGAGACGTCTCCTGCATGTTTGTTCTTAAAGTGTCTAGATACCCCCGTATTCCTTAAGCTGTTATCATTGGTGATATCTTGTATGTGCTCTGAGATGTGAAGTTTCAAAGTTCTGACAGCACTGCCAATATAATATAACCTGCACAAGTCACAGGAAATCCTGTATATAACGTGACTACTCGTACAATTGATAAAACTTGCATTGTTTCAAATCAGTGCTGTCGAAGCTCGTAGTTTTTACCACCATCCTACACACGCTACATCGATTCAGACCACATTTATAAAAACTCACTACATGGAGCCAAGTTTCTGACTCAGTTTTTTTCATTGTCAGTAATCAAACTCCTCCCGTAGCCAAATAGGTCCCTATTGATAGTCCCCGCACCCACACCAAATATCACAACTATTTACAAAAAAGATTGGAAGGATAACTGTTCATTTAGCCCCTTCGGCTTCATAGTTCCCATTCAAAAAATCCAGCGCATCTCTTGTTGCATCAGCTTCCTATCAAAATCAAGGTGATCTTTTAACCACTTCCAGGGCCTGAAAACTTAATACCATGGGATCGCCATCACGGCACAAATTTACATGCTCAGCTACCGACGTTGCTGCATTCCTGTTGACATCGGCGACATGTTCTAAAATTCGCCTTCTGAGTTGACGGATCGTCTTGCCTATGTATTGAATTCCACAGGTACACGTGAGGAGATACCACCCCTGTTGTTTTGCAATTCGCCACTGGCCTCAATTTATACGTCCTTTGGTGTTCATGGTTCACGTAAAATTTATCCCGTGCGACAAACTTGCGCGCCCTACAGATCCCACATTAATAGGTCCCCCCCTGAATCTTTCTATCTAACCACGTAGATTGGGGCCCCTTCTGAAGGTTATTGCTGGTCTTTCTCCTACTAGGTGTCCCACATCCGAGTCCATCTTTAGGATGTTCCAGTGTGTGGACAGTAGCTCCCTAATTCGTCTGTGCCCCACATCATACGTGCCTATGATTCTAATCTGTTCACCTTCATCTCTAGTTCTCGGTGTCAGTAGGGTATTTCTTTCTAATGTGGCCGAGTGCTGATAGGCTTGTTTTATGCTATTTTTGGGGTAACCTCTATTCCTAAACCGTCTCTCTAGATCTTTTGCTGCCACCAAGTAATCCCCATACTTGTAACAGTTCCATCTGGCCCGCAAATATTGCCCCTTTGGTATACCATAACGCAATGAATAGGGGTGCCAGCTGTCCCAGGTAAGTAGATTATTTGTGGCCTTCGGTTTCCTATACATTGTAGTGTTTAGCCGTCCATCTCGTAGCTTTGTTATTGTAAGATCAAGGAAATTGACGCTTGTTTCCTGGATTTCGGAGGTGAAGAAAACAAGACGTCTACCAGCTCTTGGAACTTTTCCTTAGTATCGTTCCGCAAAATCAAAATGTCGTCTATAAATCGGATCCAGAGGGTTGCTGCCCCAACCCCCTCTGTTCCAGATCTTCACCAAAGACCACAGTTTTCTCCCACCAGCCCAGGGAGAGATTTGTGTAGGTTGGCGCGCATGGGTTACCCATTGCAACTCCCTTGAGCTGGTGGAAGAACTGCTGGTCAATTGTGCTCAAGGACAAATCTCATCACTGTCACAACAAATTCACTGTGATCCGAAAAACAATTACCACGTGCCCTCAGAATGCCCTCCACAGCCCCACACCCCCTATCATGAGCTGTAGAGGGCCTCCACATCCAGACTAGCCAATAGGGTGCCCTCCTCACAGATAACTCCTTCGAGTTTTAGAAGGACATCTGTGGTTTCCCTTACAAAGGAACATAAGGCCTTAAAATCTGATCAGTGTACTGACTGATGTTTTGTATCAGACTATTAATCCCTGATACTATAGGGCGTCCCCTTAATGGTCGTGTCCCTTTATGAATTTTCGGGACACTATAAAAAGTTGCTATCTGGTTTTTGTTGTTGGGGCATAAACACTCAAATTCTGTATCACTTATCAATCTGCGACGAAGTGCTTGCTGCAGAGCATTGCTCAATTCCTCATTGAATCTATTGGTGGGGTCCGAATCTAGTCTTTGGTAACACGTTGTATCACTTAATACGTGTTTGCCCATTCTTACGTATTGGTGACGGTCCGTGACGACGACATTTCTCCCTTTGTCTGAGGGCTTAATGACAATGTCGTCGTCCTATTGTAAGGACCTTAACCCTGCTCGTTCCTCTCCCGAGAGGTTTGAGCAGCTTGTCAGACTGGGGACTTGTAATTTTTTGATTTGTTCAACGACAACTTTCAAAAATACATCTAAAGGAGAACTATCTCCGACTGGTGGCATTCTTGTAGAGGAGCATCTTAAGTTCGTCAATGGACCTTCCCCCGTACTTTGTCCCCCTTAATGAGACTAGATTATGGAAGTCTGCCATGTCACCTGCAGACAATCCCAATTCAGTTCCCATTCTTCGATGCCTCATGGCAAAGAACGTTTTACATTTCAACGTTCCTATGAATAAATGTATATCTTTTATCCAATCAAAGGTGTCAATCGGGGTAGTGGGGGCAAACGATAACCCTTTGGATTTTTCTCCTTCCGTTAATATACGACTTGAGAGATCGATTATTTGTAAAGCACCAGATTCTACCGATCCCTCCTCTGACGCAGGAAATAATCTGCGATTGGAATCTCTCTTGATAACACCCTTCTATTTGTTGGTGTACTATCTCTAGCTCTACCTCTGTTTCTTATATTGCTTGAAGCTGTAAACCTGCTATTGCCAGTTTTATTAGTTTGTTTAGAGCTTGTTCTTGGTCGTTCTGAGTCCGAGACTTTGGGTTGAGATGAGACTTCAGCCTCAGATTCCTGAATCCTGAAATTAAATATTTTCCCTCCCCTGAAGTCCTGAGTGTCTCTTATAAACTGATTGTATTTTCTTTCCTTTGTTTGTGCAAGAGATTTCTCAATTATTTGCTGCAATATGGCTTCCTTTCTTTCATAGTCAATGTCAAATTTTCTAGCGTCCGCTATTGCATCTTTAAGGGTCTTAGTTGTGAGGATACCACTAGCCTAAATAGTGGAGTAGAGGAGGTAGGTCTGTTCATGATTGAATGTGCCTGTTCACACACAATCACTTAGTTTATACTAGCTGGTACCCGCGACTTTGTCTGCGGTGATTGTAGCAGTGGGTATATACAGGCGGGGGTAAGGTTTTCGTACTGTGTATAAGGTATGGGATATGAAATGTAAGTTTATCTTGTTTTTGCTGTAATTCTGAGAATACGTGAGACTTTTGTGTTGAAGTTACTTTGTATTTGAGCTGCTATATATACGGTGTTGTGAGAAACTTTACATAGTGACTTTGGGACAGAAGTATTTGAAGTTAACCCTTTCCTGCCGATGGCATTTTTTGATTTTCGTTTTTGACTCCCCTCCTTCTAAACCCCATAACTTTTTTATTTCTCCGCTCCCAGAGCCATATGAGGTCTTAATTTTTGCAGGACAAATTTTTCTTCATGATGCCACCATTAATTATTCTATATAATGTACTGGGAAGCAGGGGAAAAATTCAAAATGGGGTGGATTTCAAGAAAAAATGCATTTCTGCGACTTTCTTACGGGCTTTGGTTTTACGGCGTTCACTGTGCAACCAAAATGACATGTCCCCTGTATTCTGTGTTTCGTTACGATTCCGGGGAGACCAAATTTATATGGTTTTAGTTACATTTTGACCCCTTAAAAACAAATCCAATACTGTTAAAAAACATTTTTTTTGAAAAGTCGCCATATTCCGACAGCCGTAACTTTTTTATACGTGCGTGTACGGGGATGTATATGGCGTTTTTTTGCGGGACCGGGTGTACTTTGTAGTTCTACCATTTTCAGGAAATGTTATTGCTTTGATCACTTTTTATTCAAATTTTTATCAGAATCAAAACAGTGAAAAAACGGCAGTTTGGCACTTTTGACCATTTTTCCTGCTACGGCGTTTACCGAACAGGAAAAATATTTGTATAGCTTTGTAGAGCGGGCGATTTCGGACACAGGGATACCTAACATGTATGTGTTTCACAGTTTTTAACTACTTTTATATGTGTTCTAGGGAAAGGGGGGTGATTTGAATTTTTAATCCTTTTTTTTTTGTTTTTACTATTTTTTTTACTTTTTTTTTAAACTTTTTTTTTTTGCATTTATTAGACCGCCTAGGGGTATTGACTTGGGTGGGCGGTGTCGCGGATTGTCAGAGCGGTGGGGGTTGGCAAACATGGCTGCTCCGGAGCGTTAAAGAGCGCCTCCTGGAGAATCATTAAGGTGCGGGGCAAAGTGGTAAAGTATATGTATATTTGATTGTGTGGGGTTAGGGGCGAGGCTGTAGAGGGCAATATGAATTCTGTGGCTTGCTATGGTCCAAAGTGTGTGAGATTGCAGAGATGGTGGTGTGAGTTTGGGGTTTGTGGGGGTCCTGGCACAAATGTATGTGCGCTGTTGTGACGAAAAGTAGCCTATTGCGCAATCGGGTGTATTAACTATGTTTGTGGAAACGTTCAGCCACATCGGTCGAGCGGGTTTTGCGTGATTGACTAACAAACATCCGAACATCCAAACTCACAAACTTTCACATTTATAATATTAATAGGATGGTCAGAAATATTTTTAATGAATATTTAATAAAAGTTATTTTTTTAGTCCTTACCATATTACTTGAGATACATTGTGTTACAAGCCTGGATACTCCAGATCAGCAATCTACCAAAACTCCTGCTTTTAGAGAGGTGGGCACACTTGTTGAAGATTAAAAATGTTCAACTGGCAGCATCTGCCTGCTACTTACCCCCTTAATTCCTATGAAAATAGTAAGGGTGTATGTAATTTTTCTTGCACTTAGAAGGTAGTATTATAGTAGTTATATTCTTGTACATAGGAGTAGTATTATAGTAGTTATATTCTTGTACATAGGATGTAGTATTATAGTAGTTACATTCTTGTACATAGGAGCAGTATTATAGTAGTTATATTCTTGTACATAGGAGTAGTATTATAGTAGTTATATTCTTGTACATAGGAGGTAGTATTATAGTAGTTATATTCTTGTACATAGGACTAGTATTATAGTAGTTATATTCTTGTACATAGGACTAGTATTATAGTAGTTATATTCTTGTACATAGGAGCAGTATTATAGTAGTTATATTCTTGTACATAGGAGGTAGTATTATAGTAGTTATATTCTTGTACATAGGAGCAGTATTATAGTACATATATTCTTGTACATAGGGGCAGTATTATAGTAGTTATATTCTTGTACATAGGAGCAGTATTATAGCAGTTATATTCTTGTACATAGGAGTAGTATTATAGTAGTTATATTCTTGTACATAGGAGTAGTATTATAGTAGTTATTTTTGTACATAGGGGCAGTATTATAGTAGTTATATTCTTGTACATAGGAGTAGTATTATAGTAGTTATATTCTTGTACATAGGAGCAGTATTATAGTAGTTATATTCTTGTACATAGGAGCAGTATTATAGTAGTTATATTCTTGTACATAGGAGGTAGTATTATAGTAGTTATATTCTTGTACATAGGAGTAGTATTATAGTAGTTATATTCTTGTACATAGGAGTAGTATTATAGTAGTTATATTCTTGTACATAGGAGCAGTATTATAGTAGTTATATTCTTGTACATAGGAGCAGTATTATAGTAGTTATATTCTTGTACATAGGAGGTAGTATTATAGTAGTTATATTCTTGTACATAGGAGCAGTATTATAGTAGTTATATTCTTGTACATAGTAGTATTATAGTAGTTATATTCTTGTACATAGGAGTAGTATTATAGTAGTTATATTTTTGTACATAGGGGCAGTATTATAGTATATTGTCTATAGAGGGCAGCATTATAACAGTTTTTTATGCACCATAATGTATTTAAAGAGTTAGAACAATTGGTCACTACTCATCTTTTCTAGAAACATAACTAAAACATATTAAAAAAATCAGGACTATAAAGATTTATTTACTGGTATTTTTTGTATTTTAGGCGAATGCTTATTCGATTCTATTTTTGTAATAGTGGGAACAATATCCACATCATGGAAGTCTGAATTACAGATGTGGGAAAGTTAAAGTTGAAAAATAGAGTATTTGTGGCTTAATCTAAACATTATACTGATTTTGCCCCTGAGATGTTTCAATTGCCAAATCTTCCTTATTACCAGCTTTATCCTGCTCTGCTATATTCCTCACAAGTGTGACATCCAATTTTTCTGGCTTCTGTGATAGTGATCCAATTTCTGTTCTTTTCTGGGATAATGTATATCCATCTGCATTCTTTTTGCATTGCCCTCCATTCCTCAATGAGAATTTCAGACTGAACCTACATAAGCTGCACAGATTGTGATGGCTGTTACCACTGCAGATGCTCAGAGCAGTTCACTGAACTGTAGATCTCTGGGGCTGTGTAAAGAAGGTCACATATGCAGCATAGTTCAGACTAGTGTGAGAATGCTGGAAAATTAATGTCTGTAGAGTTCGGTATATTTATAAAGCAAAACATAGGAGGTAGTATTATAGTAGTTATATTCTTGTACATAGGAGCAGTATTATAGCAGTTATATTCTTGTACATAGGAGTAGTATTATAGTAGTTATATTCTTGTACATAGGAGCAGTATTATAGTAGTTATATTCTTGTACATAGGAGCAGTATTATAGTAGTTATATTCTTGTACATAGGAGCAGTATTATAGTAGTTATATTCTTGTACATAGGGGGCAGTATTATAGTAGTTATATTCTTGTACATAGGAGTAGTATTATAGTAGTTATATTCTTGTACATAGGAGCAGTATTATAGTAGTTATATTCTTGTACATAGGAGCAGTATTATAGTAGTTATATTCTTGTACATAGGAGTAGTATTATAGTAGTTATATTCTTGTACATAGGGGGCAGTATTATAGTAGTTATATTCTTGTACATAGGAGCAGTATTATAGTAGTTATATTCCTGTACATAGGAGCAGTATTATAGTAGTTATATTCCTGTACATAGGAGTAGTATTATAGTAGTTATATTCTTGTACATAGCAGGTAGTATTATAGTAGTTATATTCTTGTACATAGGAGGTAGTATTATAGTAGTTATATTCTTGTACATAGGAGCAGTATTATAGTAGTTATATTCTTGTACATAGCAGGTAGTATTATAGTAGTTATATTCTTGTACATAGGAGGTAGTATTATAGTAGTTATATTCTTGTACATAGGAGCAGTATTATAGTAGTTATATTCTTGTACATAGGAGTAGTATTATAGTAGTTATATTCTTGTACATAGGAGCAGTATTATAGTAGTTATATTCTTGTACATAGGGGGCAGTATTATAGTAGTTATATTCTTGTACATAGGAGTAATATTATAGTAGTTATATTCTTGTACATAGGAGCAGTATTATAGTAGTTATATTCTTGTACATAGGAGCAGTATTATAGTAGTTATATTCTTGTACATAGGAGTAGTATTATAGTAGTTATATTCTTGTACATAGGAGCGGTATTATAGTAGTTATATTCTTGTACATAGGAGCAGTATTATAGTAGTTATATTCTTGTACATAGGAGTAGTATTATAGTAGTTATATTCTTGTACATAGGAGTAGTATTATAGTAGTTATATTCTTGTACATAGGAGCAGTATTATAGTAGTTATATTCTTGTACATAGGAGCAGTATTATAGTAGTTATATTCTTGTACATAGGAGTAGTATTATAGTAGTTATATTCTTGTACATAGGAGCGGTATTATAGTAGTTATATTCTTGTACATAGGAGCAGTATTATAGTAGTTATATTCTTGTACATAGGAGTAGTATTATAGTAGTTATATTCTTGTACATAGGAGTAGTATTATAGTAGTTATATTCTTGTACATAGGGGGCAGTATTATAGTAGTTATATTCTTGTACATAGGAGCAGTATTATAGTAGTTATATTCTTGTACATAGGAGGCAATTTTTATTAGTAAAAAATAAACAAAATTATACATTCCAGCAAAATTAAAATATAACATAAATCAGACATGTCCATCAGATAATAAAAATAATAACTTGAGTCCGTTGCTGGAAGAAAAGGGAGGAAAAATCAACAAACTCAATTACAGAGTAATAACATACATTAATCCTTACACAGATTTCTCCATAACTTCATTTTCTGGCTTTCTCCTGAGCTCAAGTAGCAGAACAGGTATTAGTACCAGAAACAGAGATGGGCCCCAATGTCATAGATCTGAGTAATTCTCTCCTGGTGAGCAGCTGTTTCCATGTCTGTATCAGACTGCACCTCAGCTCGGTGGGGTCTCCTTTTAGTGGGGGATCTGCCTCTGGTTCATCCTCATACTTTTCCATCATTCGTATGATCTCTATTTCTACGTCTGACTCTGATAGGATACTGAACCTATTTGTTGTTGCAGTGACATCGCTTGTTCTATCTACTTTCATCCTAGTTGGTTTTTGGACAGTGGTCCACTCAGGCTTAAGATTGATTTTTTACTTCTTCCTTCTTTTATTAATCTGCTCAATAACCTCCATTGTCGCCTCAATTGGTCCTGGAATTGGTCTTGGATGGTATCACCATATCTGGTTGAGGTTCTGACTCATTGTCTACTGACCCTGGCCTCCTCCAGCCCCTGTATGACATCGGCCTCTGCCAGCAAGTCCTCATCAGGGATATCCTTACGGAAGTTATGCCAAGCATCAGGACAGTCCCTTTGGCGCTGACCGATCTTACCACACAGATTACATCTAATGTTCTGGCAGGTGGCGCTCACGTGGGCCATTTCACTACACAGGCTGCACTTTTTCATGGTGCATACACTTGCCACATGACTGGTACTTAAAGCTTCTGCGTGGCTGACCCACATAGAAGCAGACGCCTTTCTTTCGGCCAGTGAAGATTGGGCAGATGTTGGGTCATGTTAGATGTGCTGAATTAACTTAACCAGGACCTTCCACCCACCAGTCCAGACCCCATCTTCTTCACCGTGCGTAGTCAAATTGGACACGAGGTCGCAGTGTCTCCTGAGCTAGAATGGGTTCATGCCATAATGGGGCCGTTTGCTGTATCTGGCCTAGAAATGGGGATGAAGCTGAGCGTACTCCCTCGGGTGAGATTAGCCCAGAAATGGTCCAGATCAGACAACTGCTTAAAGCTAAACTTATACCCCTGCTGGTGGTCAGGAAGGTTTATCACTGCTAGGATATCAAATGGCATGAAGCCCATCTGGGTACATAGGAGTCCTCTGACCACAAACCTTCTATCAGTCAGATCTTCCTTGGCACCTCTGTGCCTAAACTTGAGTTTCTCCCCCTGAAAGCCTGGCCTGTAAAGTTGGTGCATGATTTAAAAGGTGGATAATCATGGCTTTCTCAAAAGAGGCATAGCCAGATCCACCATCTTGGGTATTGTGGGCGCTGTGTGGGCTGTTGAGCGCCTGCTACAACATGAATATCTAGAGGGGGAAAATCCTGTACATTGGACTGTGCTGTGTCCGCCCCACTACCAATCTGTCTGCAAGAACATGATGACTATTGGAATTTTATTCTTTAGTGATCTGTTTAGGTTCCCTTTATGTAGTTGACAACTGTACAGGATAATCATGACTCCATATTACCTGCACTCAGTCTTTGTCTTACTCTACAGATGATTTGGCAATGACGTCTGTGTAATAGGTCATTCTGAATCCATTCACTCCCCATGAAGCTCAAACGATTTTTATACAAGTCTTTCACAGGCAGAAGGTGTTAGATCCTGAATAGTTAATTTATTTGGAAGTGAGTGGAGCAACTATGACTGTATAAGTCTCCACACACCTAATAGGTGGTTTCTCCTTAAGGAGTAACATTATCCCCATAATCTGGTCTCTCAGCCTCTCACTTCTACCAAGTCAGTTCTCTCTACGCTGCGCTGACGAGGTCCAACCAGACCGAAACAGCCGTCCGTAGCTGAGAAATTGACTTGGTAAAAATTCCACATTATGCAGTAAAGGCTTCTGGGAAAGTCGGGCATGATTTTCAGGGTGTTTCCTATAGAGGGCAAAATAACAGAGGCACTGTCTCCCTATTTACATCTTGGGAGACAGATTTGCATATTCCTCCCATGATCCCTTACAGTGGAGTGACAGTGCTCAAGTGGACCCGGGGGAAACTGGGAGTCATGTATGACCATTCTGCATGTGAGATGTATCCATTCGCTTTGGCTCTATCCAAAATTTCTTTCAATTGTGCACAATAGTGTTCAGTGGGATCCTGTTGGAGGATCTCGTACCCTGTTGTATCCTGTAGAATGTTATTGCACATTTCTACATATTGTTCCCTATCCAGGATCACGAGATGTCCCCCCTTATCAGAGGCCTTAATAATGATGGAAGTGTCGGCCTCCAACGCATAAAGGGCTCTCCTTTCGTCATAGTTCAGGTTGTCATGTTTATAGACTCGACTCTGTGCTAGCTTTTCTAACCCGTTCAGTACCAATTTTTCTAATACGTCAATGAGTTTTGTTTCACATGGTGGGGGATTAGTTTTACTTTTCAATTTAAGGTCTGTTAGTTGTAACGATTGTGTATGTCCCTCACTTTCCAATTCTAAACTCTCTAGAGTTCTCAAAGTCCGTGCCTACATACGTTCTACTGATCTCATATATTTAGACCATATCTTGGTGACGGTACGAAGGAAAGCCCTTTAGCCAAAACTTTATTTTCATAACTAGAGTGTGCACGGTGTGATAGGTTAACAATTCTTAAGGTATCATCAGAAGTCACTGTTGAGTCGTCGTCGATTGCGCT
Source organism: Leptodactylus fuscus (assembly GCF_031893055.1). NCBI lineage: Eukaryota > Metazoa > Chordata > Amphibia > Anura > Leptodactylidae > Leptodactylus > Leptodactylus fuscus. The sequence goes on from NC_134265.1 coordinate 349,616,745, forward strand.
GGTGTTTGTTCCCTTCTGCCCTTCAGTTGGGTCTGTCCTAAAAAACCACTATTATTAGAACTTGATTGTTTTGTCCCTATGTCACTTCCCTGACTGGTCTCCTGGTTAGGTTCTTTCCTCCATTTGCCTCTATTAGAAGAATAGCCTCCCCTTCCTCTGCCCCTGGTTCGTTCCTTAGTTCTCGTGGCCCTATCAGTGTCCGAGTGTTATGGTTCTGTGTGCAAATACAAAAATAATAATAAATGCAACAGAACCGCTAAGCCGCAGAGCACTGCGGCGAGGTCCACAGGCCCAGATGGGCGTATGGGCATTATGTCTTAATTCTGCACCACCAGTTGAACTGCACTGGCAGTGATGCTGTGCAACACAAATGAGAACTGGCGGCAACTAACTCTCTCCAGTACCGTCACTGGGGGAGCGTGACAATGTATAGCAGTTGAGCAAGTGCAGCTATCAGAAGCCCCTGCTATTTACAGCAGGAGAGGCAGACCATGCACGTGCTACACTAAACTGCAAACACAGGACTGCCAGGGGTTAACTCCACTCCTGGTCAGTCTAAACAAACTCCTAACCCTGCAAGGGGATACAAAGCAGTTGGAGTAGGACTGGGTAGATTGGTTCCAAAGGGAAGAGCAAAGGAATACAAGCTGGATCCCTAAACAGCTCCTAAATTTGTCTGGAACCTGGCCCTAAGCTCCTACCTCAAACATATTTTAAGCAAAGTGTGAGCACCGGGCGGGCGTCGGCTCACACTTTTTAAAGGCTAATCCCCGCCCAACAGGGGCGGTGGCATAACATCTCCGATCATGCTCAGTAAGGCCAAACTGGGACTTAGCCTCTGAGCGGCTCCAGAATGCCTGAGCATGCTCAGTGGGCCAAAAGCTGGACTTAGGCTCCAGACATCCTCCTGCACGAGGGCGAGGCTCGGATTGGCCCGCAGGTGGCGCTGTGCGCCGTGATGGAACCCTGCGAGACCCGATCCTAACACCGAGGTGTCATCATCAAAGGAAGATTGTTCACTCATTAAAGCGTTCCTGTTTCTATTCAGTTCTGTATATGCTCTATTCTCTTTAAAGTCGTTTAGGTCACGTTGAAATTGTTGATGTTTCCTTACTTTTATGAACTGTGTAAACTTGTCTATATTCTGTTGGAGATCTTTCTCTTTTTTTGGGGGGAACTCGGGGTCTGAGGAAAATTCTTTGGCTTTTGAGATTAATTCTTCTAAATTAGCAGAATGTTTCTTTAAATTTTTTCTTTTCTTCCTCCAGAATTATTGCTATTAGGCATAAGGAGGATTCATTGATTTCTTGAATCCACCGGGTCAGTAACTCTGTTTTTTTTTACACGTTTGGATGGTTGCAGTGGATTTCGTAGACCCCTCGGAACAATCTTGTGTTCAAGATATTGTGAGAGTCCTTGTACCTCCCACCAGCACCGGACAAAGTCTCTATATACTTTAGTCAAATCAAGTCAAATCAAGAAAGCTTTATTGGCACGTCCAAATAGATATTTGGCATTGCCAAAGCTAGTAAAGTGGGAGGGGGGGAGTTGGATTCGGGTGGGTGAGTAGTGGGTATGGGGGGGTTGGGTGGGTGGTTTGGGGTATAACAGTCCATGAAGTCTTGTCTTCCTCTTAGTTGGTGACCGCTATATGGGGAGGTGGGGCGGGGCGGTTGGTTTGGGGTATAACAATCCGTGGAGTCTCATCTTCCTTTTAGTTGGTGACCGCTATATGGGGGGTGGGTGTGTTGGGATAAATATAACAGTCCGTGGAGTCTCATCTTCCTCTTGTTTGGTGACAGCTGGACACGTATTGGGCAGCGATCTCCACAGTGGCCTCTTCTTCTCCCAGTAGGATGGAGAGTTTCCTCTTCTCGTCTGCAGATATGAAGTCTGGGATGTGGGCAGAGAGTCTTTGGTAGTAGACGGCTTTGAATGTATCCCTCAAGTCTGAGTATTGATCAGATTGCACAAGCTCTTTTTCTGAGAATACTAGCTGCTCCTCATTCAGCCAAGCTTGTGGGTTAACCCCACTTGATAGAAAACCAGCCATTTTCAATTTGTCATTAAATTACCTGTAGCGGTTTACCCTGCACATACAGTAAAGATTATACAAAAGGGTATAGGGAAATTCCTAATCTTCAACATGTCTCCCTATTATTTGCAAAGATACTAAAACAAAAGGACTGACACTGACTTGCTGTTCTGTGACGTCACTTATTTGCTGTTTTGGAGCCTATTAGGGAATAGATTTTGTTAATGTAAACTGTGGTACAGTAAGTGGTTGTTCCTGTTTCGGCTTCTTTTTATACTGCAACTCTCAATGGAATCATAATTTCACATGTAGGATGTAACTTTGTAATACATCATTGCAATATCACATCGTCTTGAAAAGCTGGTCATCTTGTGATAAACACCTATAGGATTTTCAAGCCTTGTTGCATATTCAGTTCTGAACAAGGACAATATTTACGTGTATTTTGTTCTATATACAGGAGTTTGCAAAAGAGTGTAAATTGTAAGCCCCATTGGACTTCCACTTTATCATTATATTTGTATGAGCCACTTGTTTTATCTCAGTTGCCTTAACCTTACATGGAGGATTTTGGCTACTGCTGCTGGAGGCGAAGCTCATGACTTCAATTTCTTCCCCCTCTACAAGCCATGGGCTGTAAACTGCACAGACAGGCTTTAAGATTTTTTTCCCTGTACTTGAAGAATACAAGAAAATCTGTCCCATACATGTTAAGCCCGTGCATGGATTTCTGCAAGCCATGTTACTGTGACTGTAAGCATTGTCTACCAAAACCCTGTCGACAGAGCCTATCCCCCGAGATGACGCAACCACAACAACTTGTGCCCTATAATAATCTCAGCTCTGCTAAATCTCATGCTGTATAATTGATAATGAATATAGACATTATAATAGGAACCGTCAGGGCACGCCGCAGCGCTCAGCCAAAGTCTTCCTAAAATAATAATCTGTATTTCTGGATTATGAAGCTCACTGAATTCTCAATTTCCCAGGTTGCTACAAAACTATTTCCAGTCAATTTACCAGTTAAATGTAATGTGCACATGAGATATATATAGCCGCGTGTTAACAATATCATTAAAGCGCATGTAATAATATAATTGTCTATACCCGGAGAGCTGCACACCTCCTATATAGAATGAGTATGTCAGGACTACGGGAAGGACATTTCCGTATTACATTACTTGGCTCAGTGTTGTATTTCACTTTAGACATTCTCCAAAATGTTATAACTAAAAGCTGCATCTGGCCCCGCAAAATAAGACGCCCTATGCGTCCCCGCACACACACAAAAAAGTTACGAGTTTCAGAATATGGCAACTCTAAAATTTGTTTGCAAATTTTGTATCCCCGGGATCGTACCAAAATACAAAATACAGGTGAGCGCCATAAAAAATGAAGCCCATAAGTTGCACAAATGCACTCAATTTCCACCCCATTCTGATTTTTTTTTCTCCTCCAGCTTCCCAGTACATTGTACAGATTAGTCAATGGTACAATTAGTAGTATTAGTGGGCGGCAAGCATGTACTGATAAGGCATATAATAACACTACCAAGCAAGGTGGAGTGTAACAGTTAAATAAAACCCAAAAACACACAGTGCTGGATAAATATAAAAACACACAGTGCTAAATGAATATTACAACATGCACCAGTAAGACACAATAATACATAATATAAGGTACACCAGTGTTAATAATACAATGAAACAAACCACAAAACCAAGCAAGGAATAAATAATATAAATAAGGAATAGCCAATGCCTACCCACAGGACCTGGACACCCGACGCGCGTTTCACCTCGTACAGGCTTCGTCAGGGGATGTTTTTTACCCTGTAGTGACGGGCTTTATATAGTATGTGACTAAAATACTGATTGGCCACTAGTTCGTATCAATCATTGGTGTCAGCGGCGCTGCCGGATGGAGAGAGGGTGTGCGCATGCGCGATAATCCCTGAGGATATCGCGAGAAGTAATACAGAGCATAAAGCCTCTACCGGATGGAGAACGAGGGAGAACAAATGCGCACGCGCGCATTGCGATCGTGAGCATCAACGGAGCCGCTGAGTAAGACAAGAGTGCGCGCATGCGTGACAATCCAAGAGGGCATCGAGAAAGTCGTAAGTGATGAAGTAGCAGACTTCAACACTCCAGAGGACAAAAAAACATATGGGCGCCTGCGTATAGCAGCTGAATTATAATAATATACAATGTGTCAAAAAACCCATATATATAAAAAAGGACACTCCAAAAAGGATGTGCTAATGCAAAGACATACGCTGAAAGGACAATCATGGAGAATTGTATATATGATACTAATAACATAGTAGCCAAAGACAAAGCACATATACAAGAACACAAAAGACAACAAAGAAAAACGCACAGTGTGAATATGGACAACCAACACAGATACAAAAATGGCACAGATTACACATGAATGCATAGTTAATAATATATATATTTAAATATGCACACAAATAATGACATATAAGACAAAAGTGTAAAATAAAAGTGAAAAATAACCGGTGCGCAGTGCAAAGTGATGGTGCGAAATGAATATGTATACCTAAAATAAATAATACGTGTATAAGGGATGCAAAAACATCCATAACGTAATGAAAAAAAGGTATTGGATATGTATATAAAGGTATGTGTAATACCAAGTATAAAAATAATAACGAAACACATGTGTAATCCAAATAAAGATTGGACACTGTGGAAAGAAAGACATGTGAGATTAAAAACAGGGTAAAAAATATGTAACATAATAAATAATTGCTGACCAAAAAAGAAAAACAAGATAGTAAGATCGCACTAGAAGAATGAATCAAAGAAAGGGGGCAAAGACGGAAGATCCATTGGCATTCTTTCTGAGCCAATATTTGACGCCAATTTCCAGAACGGGTATTGATCTGTACCCTATCAATGGCACGGACACGAAGGAGTGTGGAATCACAATTATGGTGGATTTTAAAATGTCTAGGTATAGTTTTCAAAGTATAGACATCCTCACTGGAACGTGCATCGTCTATGCCCAGGACGTGTTCCCTTACACGTCGTCGAAGTTCCCTAGAAGTTAGTCCCACATAAATAAGGTCGCAAGGACAAGGCAACAGATAAGTAGATTGCTGTGATGAAATTATACCTTTATCCACGGCTTCCTGTAACAAAATCGACAATTCAGTCTGAAATTTCGCAAGAGGATTAAAGGTAAGTTTTTTGTAGTTTTCCGTATTCTTAAGTTGTCTGAATGCTTCACGTTCGTACAGTTTTTTAGGCCAAAATACAACATTCCCCCCCTTGTCAGAAGGTTTAATTTCAATGTCTGATGACTCAGATAACTGACATAAGGCTAATCTTTGTCCCCTGTTGAGATTATCATGATGGATACTTGACGAGATTTTTTTAATGTCATTACTGACTGAGTTAACAAATGTTTCTACATTACTAGATAAAGACAAAGGAGGGAATTTTTTTGAACTAGGAATTAAATGCCTAGGAAACTCACCCAAATTGCTGTTATCACCATCATCAGCTCATTTAATATTTGCAAAGCAGCTTGTTCTTGTGTTGAAGGAAGTAGGGATAAATCGGATGAACAATGAAAAATCTTTTTGAAAATAAGTTTCTGGGCAAACAGATGAAGATCTTTAATAGCACCAAAGGGATCAAGCCTGGAAGCAAGGGCAAAATTTAAACCAAGCATAAGAACCTCTGTTTGCTGAGGAGTAAGGTGATGTTCAGAAAGGTTAATGATTTGCATATTGTTAGAATGATTACTTACCACTCCACCGTTAATTAAGGAAGGATTCTTTTTACGAAACCCACCATCTGGATTATCATTTTTCCTTTTGAATGGTCTTGTCTGATATTTGTCTCTTCCCCTAAAGGAACTAGATGAATCTCCACCAGTCCAATGCATAGATGATACCGAAGATGATCTACTGCGAGAGGGATTGCTGTTAAACTTCCATTTATATACCCGATCTTGTTGAAAATCCAAAGTGTCCCTCTGTAATTTTTTACTTTTGACCATTTGTATTTGTTTTTCAGCTGTATTAATAGAGTCATCTAGCTCCTTTTTGAAGATCTCTAAATCAGCTTGAGAGAGTTTCCTCTTAAGCTCACGGTCAAGTTTGTCAATTTCCACTAATAGATCTTCAATATTTTTGGTATTATATTCAATAATAAGTTCCATCAACGCCCTACTGGCATTGGAGCAAATGGCCTCCCACCGGGTTGCAAAGTCATTGCTTATATTGTCAAAGGATGGATAAACTTGGATGCGTAACCCCCATGGAATGAGTTGCTTATTAATATAATTTTCTAAAAATGTTTTATTCCACCAGTTCCTCATTTGTTTGATTGACAACTTATTCTGTCTGTGTAAATGTCTATGGGGATCTATAAAGGGTAGTTCCCCATATCTTTAATAGTTAACGCCTTTCGTTGGTGGCTCATTAGGAGAAAAATGTATAAGGAGGTTTAGGTAATGGGCATTTTAGGCAGGATCTCCCTAATATTCTCTATGGCAGGACAAAGCGAGAGCCTCAAGATGTTTGCAGGCCCACTAACATCCATTCCACTAAGGGAGCATTCACACGGTGTTACGTGCCGCGAGATTTGGCACGTAGACGCCGCGTGACCCTTTGCGTGCCGTACACGCTCCCATTGAGTTCAATAGGAGCGGGGTGCGTATGCGCCGCGCTAGTTTGCGGCCGTGCATTTATTCACGGCCGCAAACTAGCGCGGCGCATACGCTCCCCGCTCCCATTGAAATGAATGGGAGCGTGTACGGTACGCAAAGGGTCACGCGGCGTACACGTGCCAAATCTCACGGGACGTTACGCCGTGTGAATGCTCCCTAACAAAGTAAATTCTTGAGAGACAGATGACCCTGAAGATGTGCAGTTAAAACTGCATTTCCCAGTGCCCTAGTGGCGGACACTGGTACTCGATAGAACATATACCCGTTCCGGAATCAGATATAATAGATCCGGAAAACCCAGGATCAGCCCACCCGCAATCAGGATAGTGTTCCAATTTGTCTTGTCTTTTCATGTCATACTACGGGCGGCACCAGCAGAGGTCTCTGCCCCTGGATCTAGCCTCGAGGGGCGCCTCAGACATATCTCGTACCAATATACATTCTGTTACGGTCAGCAGGATATATTTTAAAAAAAAATACAACTAAATAATATTCTGCGGAGCCCAACTGGACTCTGAACCGCAGGGCACCCTGGTGTGATGAAGGCCTGACAGTTAGCTTCACTGCCGAGCTACACCACCAACTGAGTGCTTCTCTGATGGCTTCTCAGAGAAAGCTCTTGTAGTTCACAGCAGCCGCTAATGAATTATAAAGTCTTGCAGTTACTTCACTGCAAGACGAGCACAAACTTGACCATTTGCTCCCAGCAGCTTGTTGGGCTGCACCCACCACAACCACCTGCTGTGGAGCACCACAGGTAGCAGCCTGCCTAAGGTAGGAGATTTCACAATACTAAATAAAGGAGAGATTTCCACAATTTTAACCAAAAGGGTGGAGATCCTCTCTACCTACCTAACTGAGGCAGCTAGCTGCAAAACTAGTTTCTTACACAGCCGTGCACATATTTGAGGCTAGAGCACTGGGCTGCCCAAACCTGCTTCCTTAAATGGAGGGAAGGCGGGCCTAATCAGCCAGCCCAGGTGCTCAAGCCGACACCACTTTCAGTCATCAGACTGACCACGCCCATCGGCTGCAAGGGAATTAACCCCATGCATGCTGGACTGAGCAGTGACAGTGGAACAGGCTGCGACCCTGATACCTCGGCCGCACAGTCCTAACACAATCCTGGACCAAGCAATATATATAATGTGGTGGTGAAAGTAAACCATAGTCACCGCCAATAACCTGAACAGTTATACTAAATCGTGTCACCAGCCTGTTCCATATTACTATACCTGTCTGGACCAAAATGAATAGACTATCTTTTTAAAGATGCTATCAGTGTCCAAGTATTAACATATGAACTACACCTATACTAAATGAAACAGATGTATGAGGTGGGATCATTTAGAACCAGTGACTTGGCTTTTGATTGAAGATCCACCGGACCTCTTTCTGCGGGATTTTTTTTTTTTTTCCAGATCCTTTCTTCCACGAACTTTCTGGAATGCTAGACCCTTAGCATCACCACCATAACATCTCCCAAACATGGGTAATCTTCCTGTCTCTGGATGTTGCCCACATGGTCAAGAATTCGACAGCTGAATTCTTACTAGTTTTACCAATGTAGTTTTTGTGGGCGAGGGCACACCGTTTATTACTATGTATCTCGTATGTTTTATTTGTGACCCCACACTCGTAAGATAGACCCCTCTGGATGTTCTCACGCCTTACAGGAGATACAATGAAAAAGTGCCCTTGAACTTGTCCTTCTTGATCCAAGTGCCCTCCAATCAAAATGGGGACAGGTTTCTGTTGCTGAAACAATCACTTAAGTTCCTGCACCTTCGGAAACAGATGGTGTTTGGCTGTCTGAAATCTTGGTCCAAGACTCTTAAATCTTCTCTACATCACTGGCCCAAATCAGGAGATGGGCATCATTGGCACCTAGGTCAACTAGGTCTCTGTGGATTCAAAAGAGTGGAGAGATCCCGAGTACCAGCAAAAGTTCCCCAAGATCTTTTGGGGGTATACTCTTCTTAACCTTTCCTCCAGTTCATCTGAAGCATGTTAATACCAGTCTCTAGTGGATCACATCCTCCTCATGCATGAGAACTGACTTTTTGGAATACTTCTCCTTATTGGAACTACGAGGCTTCTCATAGTAGTCCCAACTGGAGGAGGAAACATCTGTAAAAGAGGAAATCCTTCCTAGTCCAAGTAAACTGGAGGATGTTCATTATGCAACTTGAAGGGGTTCCCAAGATAGTGTATGAGGTATGAGATACTTTCTCAAGGAGTTATATAAGGCCTCAACATGTAATCCAGCCACGTGTGCGTAGTGGACGCCGTCCAAATGGTGCAACACATCCATTGTCAGGTATGTAAAAGTGATATGTGGGAACCAAAGGTCTCAATATAATAAGTGCTCATCCCTGATAGTATAGGTCACCCTTTCACCTATTCTAGGCCATTGCGCACTGTGGGAAACTGTAGAAGGTTGCAATCTGAGGATTCCGGGGCCTCACATATCGCTAATTTTGGAGACCGGTTGTGCACATTATCCAACTAATCATCAAGCTCCCAATGGAAACATTCTGTCGGGTCTGATTCTAAAATACAATACGTATTCTAGTGAAGAAGGTCTAAACGCATCTCGTGTATTTAGGTTGGTCCATCAGCACAATGTTTTTCCCAGAATTAACCTGGCACGACCCAACAGCTTTTCGGGATTATTCAGAGCTGATCTGAGTCTTCTGACCCCAGACATTACCCTTTACATTGACTACTGGTAGCACAATGTAGACGGTACGTGATTTTTATTTTTGGCTGGAGTTTTCCTGTAATGACATTCATCAATCAGCAAAAACTTTCTTTGCAACTTTAGAAATGTGTCTGCAGAGTCTAGAGAAAATCTCAACTTTACAGTAAGAACAGATGTAGTGTATTTTCTGCTTCAAAGTCCTACACACAGTGCCTGAAATTCAGTAACACATGCAGCTCGGCTCCTAGGCGTGAAGTTTTCAGATGAAGACCAAAAGCCCTAATATATCTTGGGAAAGAGAAGGACATTCTGTATGAGAATATTTTCTCCATCACCCATGGGATACAGATATAGATAGTCATGCGTTCTGGAAGATGATGTCCAGCCATCAAGTCAAGACTGGAAGTGGTAGAATGAAACCTAACCCAGGGTGACCACAGTTGACATTATTAAGGTCATCTCAATTTTTTACCACCAACGTGACCTCCTTGAACTGCTCAGTTGGACGTAAACTGATAACCACGTCTTATACAGATAAAGCGGCTTTCCTCCAACATAAGGAATGGCCCCTGACCTAGCAATCTCATAAATTTCCAGGATCAACTCCGTGTTATTAGTCAATGCCTGGCCAATATGGGAGAACCAGCCAAAAATTTTTGCTCTTACCTCAAAGCACCCTTTTATACGTAATGGGTTTTTTTTGTTTTGAATTTACAAGGAAATACAATAAAATTGTCTAAAGTACAAACTTCTCTCTGTAGTTGCTAAAATTGGCAGCTACAAACCAGAATATATGACCTTTATATAAATACCAGTAACAAAATGTCATCGCGGTATTGTAAGGTGATCTTGACGGTTGAGGACAGAGGCTGTAGACCAGGGGCACCCGAGTACTTATAGTAAATGTCCACTGACCAGATCTGTCCAGTATTTACAGGTGTGAAGACCTGCCTGTAACCTTCCCCATGCCATCTAAGACCCCACCTTAGATGAAGCCTCCGCAGTACTCCTAAATATTATAATGTCACCCTTGTGGCCTCCACTTTCTATAAAGCCCCATTGGTGCCCCCAGACGGTATAATACCTCCTTAGTGGTCCCTCACACAGTATAATGGCCCCATATCTCTCCCCACACAGTGTATTGCCAACCCAAAGTATAATGCCCTCTCAGTTGACTACATATGGTATAATTTCCCCTTGATACCCCCACACAGTGTGCCCCAACACAGTACAGGGTACAGCGGAGTACCCCTGCTCTAGATTATGTATAGTATTTCTCTGCATTCCAGTATAGTATAGAGTTACCCAGTCTCCTATAGCGCCCTATTCCAAATGGAGGGTAAACCATATATTTAATTTCCGCCATACCCCCGAATCGAGGATCTAATAACTTTTATACCTTGGAACGAAATGTTTAGGTTCCCCTCCATGAACCTACCAGATGTGTCTGCTGATATGTTGGTCTTCACATCTGTTGATATTGCCGATGTGATCAAGAATCTTTGTCAGTTCCCTGATCGTCTTACCCACATACTTTTTGGGGAAGGAGCACATGGCCATATAAACTACCCCAAAAGTTCTACAATTGATAAATTCACAATTTCTATAGCCATGTCCTGTAGATGTGCTTGTAAGAGTCATGATCTTAATGAGACATTGGCATGCCTTGCAATTTCCACATCTATATGTGCTATCCAGTATAGATCTCATCAGCCACGTGCCCGTGATCATGTACCAGTCTGTCTTTTAGATTCTTCCCCTTCTATATATAATAGGAGTAAGGGCTATATATTCATAATCTAATTTCAAGATGTCCCATAGAGGTCTAAGGCACCGTTTGATTTTCGTGAACTAGTTGTCAAATGTTCCTATCAGATGTATTTGCTTGTCTGATTCTATAGAGGGTTTGGGGGTCAGGAGAATCCTCCTGTTTTGGGCTAGACCCTGCTTCGCAACGTTAGCTGGATAGTCCCTATTTTTAAATCTCAATTCAAGATCTGCTTTAGTCCAAAAATCCCCTAAATTAGAGCAGTTTCTCTGCATAAGTAATAACTGACCCTTGGGGGTCCCTTTATCCAATGATTCAGGATGGAAGATTTCCCATCTAGGCAAGCTATTTCTTGCGGTAGCTTTTCTGAACACCATGGTACTGATAGCTCCATTCTCCCCGATCTTGATCAAAAGATCTAGGAATGACAACTACTTACTGTCTGCAGGGAATTGATCATTTTGGTTAAGGGCATCCACAAATGACCAAAATGACGCCTTGGTGGTCCAAAATAACAGGACATCGTTGATCTACATCTTTCCATCTCCTCTGAGACGACTAGCTGCTCCTCCCATCAGCCAAGAAACAGATTAGCGTACATCAGGGCTCCCGGACTCCCCATAGCAGTACCCCAGAGTTGGTGGAAGAAGCGCCCATTAAACGTAAAATAGTTTCTCCTCAGAATACAGTTGCAGCTCTAAGGTGAATGTGTTGTGATTCAACAGATGGTTACCCCTTTTACTCAGTGCTGTACAGCCCACACATACCTCAAATCAAGGGGTACGGAGCGGTACAGAACCTCCACATCCATGCTGGCCACAATGGTCTTAGGAGGGAGGGTTATCTCTTCAAGATGTCTTAGGATGTCCATTGTATCCCAGACGTAGGAAGGCAAGGCCAGCACAAATGGTCTCAAGATTACATCCACATATGTGCTAATGCCTTGCGTCACACTCCCTATGCCAGAGTCAATCAGACGCCCCTTGAGAGGAACCACTCCCCTATGTACTTTTGGGAGCACATAGAAGGCGGCCATCGGTGGATGATGTTGTCTCATGAAATGATACTCATTATCATGAATGAGACCCTTGTCCAAAGCTGTTATTAGAATCTCATTGAGTTCTTCTGAGTATCTGGGGTTATCGGGTAGGATCCTATACGAAAATATTAGGAAAGAAGTAGATTAATCTTCAGCAATGTAATAAACCAAAATATTTAATTGTATGAACATCTAAAACAACTTTTATTAAGGAGCGTTGTCCTAAAAGACAGATAATGCTTTATGATGTGTTTCTATGCGCACATCTACTGATAAAATATATATCTACGGGACAGCACAGTATTCTAGAACATACACGATGGTGGGTTATGAATTATTAATAGGTTTAAAGGGGCTCTATCATTGCAAAAAGTCATTTTTAATAGAGATGAGCGAACAGTGAAATATTCAATATTAGTTTCGAATAGCCCCTCAATATTCGACTATTTGAACGAATATCGAACCCCATTATAGTCTATGGGGAAAAAACTTTGTTTCAGGGGAAACCACTATTCGACTCAAGGAGGGTCACCAATTCCACTATGACACTTCAGCAAATGAGGACAACACCTCTGCAATGGAGCTGGGACAGCAGGGGAAGCGTCTAACAAGCCCAAGTCACTGTATTACACCACTAATAATGCGCAAGCTGACTTTTTCCCATAGGAATGCATTGACCAGCGTTGATTGGCCGAATTCCATACAGAGTACAGCATTCGGCCAATCAGCGCTGGTTCTGCCGGAGGCTCCTCTGTGAGGAGGCGGAGTCTAAGATCGGGCCACAGCAGTCTCCATTGTGGTCCGATCTCAGGTATAGCAGAGTTGACACAGCTTTGTTACACCTGAGATGCAGCAGAGCTGGCCGTGTGCTGAGCTCTGCTTCACCTGAGATGCAGCAGTGCTGTGTGCTCAACGCTGCTACATGTGTAACTGCACATGTCTCTTTGATCTGTAACAGAGCACTGTTATGGTTCTGTGTGTATATATGAAAATAATAATAAACACAACCAGAACCGCTAAGCTGCAGAGCACTGCAGCGAGGTCTACAGGCCCAGATGGGCAGCCGTATGTCTGAATATGAACCACCAGTTAAACGGCACTGGCAGTGATGTTGTGAACAGGCTGCAACAGACCCTCTCCAGTTAACTTCACTGGGAGAGCGTGCCTATGTATAACAGTTGAGTGAAGTCAAAGGAAGCCTAGTAAGAAGCACCTGCTAATTACAGAAGGGGAACCAGGCCCTAGCACATGCTTCACTCTGCTGCACAGACAAGACTGCCAGGAGTTAACGTCACTCCTGGTTAGTCACAAAACAAACTCCTAAACCTGCGAGGAGCTACACAGCAGTTAGACAAGGGATAGGCTATTGATTCCCAACGGCAGAGCCAAGGAATACTATGTTGGTCCCTACTCAGCCCTGCAATTGACTGGAACCTGGCCCTAACTTCCTGTCTCAAAGTGTTAGTAGTCAAAGTGTGAGCATCGGGCGGGCGTCGGCTCACACTATTTAACCCCTTAGCGACCTTTGACGTACTATTACGTCATGGACGCGAGGTACTTCGCGCACCATGAAGTAATATTACGTCATGGTGATTCCGCCCGCTCACTAGCTGAGCGGGCGGAATCGGAACTGAGTGATAGCTGTTACTGACAGCTATCACCCTTTTCCATAACCTCCGGTCGGTACTTTTACCGATCGGAGGTTTTAACCCTTTGATTGCGATGGTCAAACATGACCACCGCAAACAAAGGGTGCCGCGATCTCTCCCCCCCCCCCCCCCCCCCGCCGGCACCCCCCGGACCGAGATCGGGGGGTGCCGGTATCTGTAGTACGTAGTCTGGGGTCTGGTTAGTGACCCCAGACAGCCCTGAGCACTCACTCACTTACCTGGTGCTCCCGGCGTCTTCTGGAAGTGAGTCTGTCCCGTCCGCACAGCTCACTTCCTGTGTCTAGAGTGAGACACGTGCAGGCTGTCACTGCAGCCTGTGTCTCAGTCTAGAGTAGAGAATCAGTGATGCAATCTTCACTGATCCATGTGTCCCATAGACACAAGAACAAGTAAAAAAAAAAAAAAAAAGTATTTGAAAACAATTAATAAAGTTATAAAGTCCCAAAAATCCCTTTTTTCTATAAAAAATGAATTATGTAAAAAAACACAAAAAATTAATAAAAACAATACATATTTGGTATTGTCGCGTCCGTAACAACCTGTACAACAAAACTGAAACAATATTTAATGTACACAGTGAACGGCGGTAAAAAATAACGGAAAAAACCCGCCGGAAGTAGTGATTTTTCGCCATCTCACCTTACAAAATGTGCTATAAAAAGTGATCAAAAAGTCATATGCACCCCAAAATAGTACCAATAAAATGCACAGGTTGTCCCGCAAAAAATAAGCCCTCAACCAACACTGTCAAGCGAAAAATAAAAATGTTACGCCTCTCAGAAGATGGCGATGCAAAAATCACTGATTTATGTCCCCAAATGTGTTTTTGTTCTGCAGACTTAGTATCGCATAAAAAAATAACATAAATGAGGTATCGCCGTAACCGTACCGACCCGCAGAATAAAGGTCACATGTTACTTATACTGTACGCTGCATGGCGAAAAATGTAAAAGGTAAAACTCAATACCAGAATTGATTTTTTCTCTTTTAAATCCAGCAAAAAAAGAGTTAATAAAATGTAATCAGTAAGTTTTAGGCACCCCAAGATGGTGTCATTACAAAATACATCGCATCCCGCAAACAACAAGCCCTTATATGGCCACGTCAGCAGAAAAATAAAGAAATTATAGCATCTACCAATGTGAAGACAAAATCACGCAAAATCGCCAAATCATTAGAACACAACTGGGTGCGGCAGGCAGGGAATGTATAAGCTGTGCAAGCGAATATCAGGGGACACCCCAGATTTACAGCTTATGAGGGAAAATATACCAGAAGTGACCCCCAAAGTGACCCCAGTGTGACTCCCCCAATCATAGGAGCTACTGGGGGTACAGTAGGGAATTTAGTGTCTGCAATGTCCTCCGCACCGCTTATATATTCCCTCTTTGCCATCCGCTGTGCAGTCACGTCCGGGATACTAATACTCACTACACCCCCTGATAAATTCTTTTAGGGGTGCAGTTTTCAAACTGCGGTCACTCCTTTGGGGAATCCACTTTTCTGGTACCTTACAGGCTCTACAAACATGACATGGCGTCCAGATACCAAACATCTGAATCTGTACTCCAAAAGCCGCATCGCGCTCCTTCCCTTCTGCCCCCTGCTGTGCGCCCAAACTGCAGTGTATGCCACATGTATGACACTGGTGTAACCGGGGTAATGTCATATGTGAGTATAAACTGATATTAGGGCACATGTATGACACTGGTGTACCCCGGATAACGTACGTAATGTCATATGTGGGTATAAACTGATATTAGGGCCCAGCCAGACACAGAAGGGAAGAAGGTTATTTGGTTTTTGGAGCACAGACTTAGACGGTTTGGTTTTTGGATGCCATGGCACTTTTGCAGAGACTCTAAAATTTCCCCTACAAAATGGGGTCACTTCTTGGGGAATTCCAGTTTACTGGCACCTCCAGGGCTCTGCAAAAACAACATGGCACCCAGAAAGTCCCTCTAAATCTGTACCCCAAAAGCTGTAAAGCGCAGTGCTCCTTCCCTTCTGAGCCCTGCTGTGCACCCAAGCAGCAGTTTATACCCACATATATAATTTTTTTGCCCCTCGGGATCGCCCACTTAATAGTTTTAGGAGTGCAGGTCTCTGACAATACAAAGTGGGTGCAATGCATTGGATACCAAAATGGCATATTTCTTTAAAAATTTCAAATTTTGGGAAGCATTTTTAGTCTCAAAATCATAATACCACTTGATACATTCCTTGATGGGTGTAGTTTCTAAAATGGGGTCACTTTTGAGGGGTTTCTATTGTATTGATACTTTAGGGGCTCAGCAAATCCGACATGGCACCTCAAAACTATTCCAGCAATATATGCCCTCCAAAATCCAAATAGCGCTCTTTCCATTCTGAGCCCCAACATGTACCCATACAGCAGATTATGATCCCATATGGGGTATTGCCGTGTTCAGGGGAAATTGTGTAACAAACTGTGGGGGGCTCTTAATTCTCTAAGTACTTGCAAAAATTAAAAATATGGCGCTAAATGGACGATTTATTGGAAAAAAAGTAATTTTTCATTTTCACATCTCAATGGTAAAAAAATCTGTGAAACACCTGTAGGGTCCAAGTGCTCACTATACCCCTTGATAAATTCCTTGAGGGGTCTAGTTTCCAAAATGGGGTGACATTTTGGGGTTTTCCACTGTTTTGGCACCTTGGGGGCTTTGCAATCGGGGCATGGCGCCTGAAAAATATTCTAGCAAAATCTGGCCTACAAAATCCAATTAGCGCTCCATCCGTTCTGAGAGCGACCGTGTGCCCGTACATTAGGGTACCAGCACATATGGGGTATTGTCGTGTTCGGGAGAAATTGTGTAACAAAATGTGGGGTGCAGTTTCTCCTTTAACCCTTTGTGAAGATGAAAAATTTGGGGCTACAGTGACATTTTATTATAAAAAAAGTAATTTTTCATTTTCACATCTCAATGGTAAAAAAATCTGTGAAACACCTGTAGGGTCCAAGTGCTCACTATACCCCTTGATAAATTCCTTGAGGGGTCTAGTTTCCAAAATGGGGTGACATTTTTGGGTTTTCCACTGTTTTGGCACCTTGGGGGCTTTGCAATCGGGGCATGGCGCCTGAAAAATATTCTAGCAAGATCTGGCCTACAAAATCCAATTAGCGCTCCATCCGTTCTGAGAGCGACCGTGTGCCCGTACATTAGGGTACCAGCACATATGGGGTATTGTCGTGTTCGGGAGAAATTGTGTAACAAAATGTGGGGTGCAGTTTCTCCTTTAAACCTTAGTAAATGTGTAAATTCTAGGGCTAAATGAATATATTAGTGACAGAAATTGAAAAATGTAAATTTGACCTCCATTTTGTTTTAATTGTTGTGAAATGCTGAAAGGGTTAAGAAACTTTCTAACTGCTGTTTTAGATTCTTTCAGGAGTGCAGTTTTTAGAATGGGGTGACTTTTGGGGGGTTTTATTAGAGAGGCCTTTCAAGTTCCCTTCAGAACTGAACTGGTCCCTTGAAAAATGTGTTTTGGAAATTTTCTTGAAAATTTGGAAAATTACTGCTTGACTTGTAAGCCTTGTAATATCTGAAAAAAATGAAAGGGTGCTTAAAATTTGATTGCTACATAAATCAGAGACATGGTTAATTATATTTATGAAAAAATTCGGGTAGTATGACTTTCTATTTCAAAGGCTTGCAATTTCAAAGTTTTAAAACTGCATTTTTTTCAAAATTTTCACCAAATTTCCTATTTTTTCATAATTAAAGACAAAACATATCAACGAAAATTTACTACTGACATGAAGTACAATGTGTTACGAAAAAACAATCTCAGAATCACTTGTGTAAGTTAAAGCGTCTCAAAGTTATTGCCATTTAAAGTGACACATGTCAGATTTGAAAAAAGAGGCCTGGTCCTTAAGTCACTTTTGGGCTGTGTCTCTAAGGGGTTAAAGGCTAGTCCCCACCCAACAGGGGCGGTGGCATGACGTCACCGATCATGCTCAGTATGGCAAAAATGGCATTTAGCCTCTGAGCGGCTCCAAAATGTCTGAGCATGCTCAGTGGGCCGAAAGCTGGACTTAGCCTCCAACGCCGAGGGCAAGGTTTGGATTGGCCCGCAGGTGGCGCTATGCCCTGGACGGGAAGCCTGCGGGACCCAATCCTAACACGCACACCTAGTTTTATCCAGTTCTTGGATTACACGTATTTCCTCCTGGATTTGGGCAATTTTCTTGCCCTCATACTCTACTGTACAATTAGACCCATAAGTTTCAAGGAACAACAGGTGAGGGTTTTGTTCCAAGCCTCAAGAAATGCCTCATCGTATATATATGTAGGCATTTTGTGCATTCTTAAATCCCTCGGAATCATCTCTTTTTGTAGATATTGGGAGAGAGTAGCGTGATCCCAAAAAATCTTTACTTCCTGACCCAGGAGTTTTTCCTTTTTACGAATTAATTCCTTCATAACTACATCCACTTCAGAGTTTCCACTAGTCGGACCAAAAACCGAGGCAATTTTACTCCTTCAAGTTTCTTTCATAGAATTCATAATGATGATAATTTGAAAAAAATATTTGCATGTGTGTGGTATAAAACAGTCAGCAACAAGTGCGTGATTCCAAATCAGAAATAGAAAGATATAGTGACCGATGCTTAACACTTCCAGAAGTAATTCTTCGTGGTGCTAGAGCGAGCCTCCGGACAAAAGAGGACATCCAATAATGAAATGGGGTTATATACGGTATCCCCAGTGATCTATATCTACTGTAGAACATAATAGGTATGGTGGATTATAAAGAGAGAGATTATTTCCTTAGAATAAATGGAACCAGACGATGTTCTTTGAATAACTGAACTTTATTGAAACTACATTCACTAACAGAGTGGAAACATAGGCAATTAGCTTAAAGGGATTCTACCATTAAAACCTCTTTTTTTGTGGATAAGACGTCGTAATAGCCTTTAGAAAGGCTATTCGTCTCTTACCTTTAGATGTGATCTCCGCCGCGCCGTTCCTTAGAAATACTGTTTTTTACCAGTATGCAAATTAGTTCTCTCACCGCAATGGGGGCGGGCCCCACTGCTGCTTGACAACACAATCCTGCGTCGCCTCTATCTTCGGCTGGATCCTCCCCTTCTCTGTCGTCTTCCTCCTGTGTCACCTCCGACGCCTGCGCAGTTTGCTCTGCCAGTGAGACACCAGCAGAGCCGAGTGCAAATGCTGGCTGGCGGACATTTTTGGGAAGCCGCTCGTGCATTGAACTACAAGAGCAAGAGCGGCCTCCCAAAAATGGCTGCCAGCCGGCATGCGCAGTCGGCTCTACTATAGTGTCTCACTGGCAGAGCCAACTGCGCAGGCGTCGGAGGTGACCCAGGAGGAAGACGACAGAGAAGGGGAGGATCCAGCAGAAGATAGAGGCGGCGCAGGATCCTGTTCTCGGGCAGTGGTGAGGCCCGCCCCCATCGCTGCCAGAGAACTAATTTACCTACTGGTAAAAATCGGTATGTCTAAGGAACGGCGCAGCGGAGATCACATCTAAAGGTAAGAGACAAATATCCTTTCTAAAGGCTATTCCGACGTCTTATCCACAAAAAAAGAGGTTTTCATAGTAGAATCCCTTTAATGGGTCACAGATGCAATCAACGTATTTGATGTTAGACTTTATAACTGGTTGTAGACCTTATGTTCAGTACGCTATGACTAAGGGGGATCTCTACCCCGAAATGCGTTAGCTGTTGTTTTTATATTCTCACCATGTTTGTTTTCCTACTGCCCCTATTTTTTGTTGCGTGAAATCTGTCTATTATATGGAGTAAGTAAAGAAGGCATTACTGAAGATTCGGAACCTTGCAGACCTGCTCTTTCTTTTTCTATCTATAATTTAGAGGAATCTACAAAACTACACACTTAACATCTACCACATTGAAAAGTGCCAGTAGGATTAGATGATTCCAGCCATGTGACATTACTGGTGGTAGGTAAGAGGAGTATGAACTTGTTGGTCCCAAGGTTGGGTCCCCCTTCTAAAGGTAATATTTGGGTGATCACCAACTAGATGTCCTACATCCGGGTCAGTCTATAGAATTCCCCAATATCCAACTCTTGTCCAATTCACTACTTAACCAGTTACAATCTGGCTTCATTTCGCTAAGACTGGCCCAAAACCAAATTTGCAAATGATCTAGCTAGTTCATTTAATAGATCCTTATCCTGAACCTACAGCGACATCAGAGGTTGAGCAGCTTCAGTTATACCTTTTCCAGTTGCCGCCTCCTCCTCCTTCCCTCTCCATAGACTTCTATGTAAATCTAATAGGTGGAGGATGAAAGATTACAAAGCTTCTTATAGCCACCTTTACTATTCATTACTGAAAAGCTCATTTAGAATTGGGGGTACGCTTTAGCCCCTTACACTAACACAACATATCCTGAGGTTGTGAGACGCAACAAATCCAGACAGTATGCAAATTGTATCGATAAGGGTTAATAAGTAAGGACATTACATGAGTCTGTAGAGCAGACTGCTAGATGTGTAAATACATTAGATTCTACCACTACATATTTGACGTGGCCCAAACAGATATACGCACTGGCTTCATGGGGATATTTCCTAAACTTTTTCACCTTTTTTTTTAAAAAAAATTTCCAATAATTCAGACCTCAATAGACCAGATATGAACGGTTATAAATCATCTAAATCAATATCCACGATGGACTTCTCTATCCTTACCTAGGCTAAGAGTATCGGCTTCTAAAACGGACAAGTGCCCTATTAGCTGAAGACTCCGGAGAATGGAGAGTGGAGTCTTACAATGAACTTTTTGGAAAACCATTGATCTCAGGGGTCTCTCAAGGATCTCAGGGGTCCATCTGAAGCTTCAGGCAATTACACAGAAGTCTCCTTTACTGTATTATGCACCTATTGATCCATCTTTCTGGAAAAACTTTAACCTCAAAGTAGGATTCCAAACAAACAAGACAACTCTGTACTAGTCAAAATGTTTTTGACCCCTTTACTAGTCAAAGAACTTTTTTTTAAAGGAAGACGCTCTTGTAAGAACAGACCCTTGTAAACACATGCAACTGTATTATAGAAAATGATCTTTGCATGACATTACGGAACTTACTGATGAGAACATGACGAGTTCCTAATAACTAATAGGCATCCAAGTGGTCTCGTATAGGAAGACATTCTATAGTGAGGATCAGTAACATGTTGCAGTAATTTCACCTCCGATACATCCACGGATCCTTCTCCGCTCTTCAGTAACAGATGACCAGAGACTTCAGACAAATGTCCCTTCCGTTTCCATTTGTCATCTGCATTAATTTGTCATGAACATCTAGAAGGAATGCCATGTTATCATGCTATCGGGGGAAGAACATTACAACCACATGGCAAACCCACAACTGCTATAATTGCTCAAAAATAACGCACCAGATAGAAATGTTGTATTGCTGCAATACTTGGCAGGCAGGTGCGTAAGTGATTGCAGATGTAGTCGGACTAAACCCTCGCTCTGACCTCAAAAGGGTTTAAATGTGCTTCCTCTTTTCTCCTGTAGTAGTCTCTGAGGCTAATTTTGGGTAGTGTACTTCGTGAGATATCGATGATTCTAACATTTTGCCCAAGGGGCACCTCATTGGACTGAGAGAAGTAGAATGGTGGCTTTTCAGAATTGCCCACCCTCTAGGCGGTTCTGATCTAGACGTTAGGAGGTTTTGGGATTATTGGTTACACAAGGGCATGCAAAAACTGCAAACAAGCTCCAGACGCCAAGGTAGATGACTAAGAGAGAGGATGTTCGTTAACAAGCATCTCCTACAATTTCCTTGTCTTCATTACACCCCCTGTTTTTTCTGGACCATTTCAGGCACTAGGCAGAAGTAAATTGTCACATTGACATGTTCTGTCCTTGACGGCAAGCTGCCATCACCTTCATTTGCAGTGGTGCCAAGAATAAGAAACCTGAACTACTACAGACTTGAACCCTATTGTCTTTAGTGACAAATCCAGGTTCTGTTTAAGATCGGGTTTAAGAAAAGAGGTCTTGTGGTGAACACTTCAATTCTGCTTTTGCTCTGGAGTGACCACAGTGCCCCCTGTTGGTGTGATGAACTGGGGAGCCATCACATACTACAGTTGGTCACCCAAAGTAGTTATACAAGAAAACTAAGGCCGGGTTCACACGGAGTTACGTGCCGCGAGATTTGGCACGTAGACGCCGCGTGACCCTTTGCGTGCCGTACACGCTCCCATTCATTTCAATGGGAGCGGGGAGCGTATGCGCCGCGCTAGTTTGCGGCCGTGAATAAATGCACGGCCGCAAACTAGCGCGGCGCATACGCTCCCCGCTCCCATTGAAATGAATGGGAGCGTGTACGGCACGCAAAGGGTCACGCGGCGTCTACGTGCCAAATCTCGCGGCACGTAACTCCGTGTGAACCCGGCCTAACAGTTCAGTGATACATACAAGACATTTTGTGGCCATGTGTTGTTTCTCATAGTATGGTGGACAACTGGCATTCTTCAGTAGGATAATGCTCGCCTACACACAAGGGTTTCCCAGAATGTCTGCACCAGATTACTCCACTTGCTTTTCTTGCCCAGTCACCATATTTTTCTCCAGGGACCAGTTGGGACACCAGCTTTGTCAACCTACAAATGTGCAAAATCTACAGCTTCGATGTTTGTAGGCAAATCTGCTGCAGAATACCATGCAAAACTCTTATACCTCGATACCCATCTGTACCTTGTCTTCTATCCAGGTTAGATGTGCCCAACAGAGGACATCTAGGGCTTCCTTTTTAAATTGTAGAGTTTTCCCCCCATAAACCTTTCACTCTAATATTGGGATCCGTTCTATATATCATTCGACACAGAAAGGGTTTCCATTCCAACAACCCCTTCTTGGGAGTTGGCAAGTACGTCTAAGGGGTACATATGGTGTCCAGTTTATGATTCTGTTAAGCTTTGATCATCAATTTACAGTAGACATATAGAGACAGTCCTTATTAAAAAGTATGTGGATACAATGTGTTACATACACTCACCGGCCACTTTATTAGGTACACCATGCTAGTAACGGGTTGGACCCCCTTTTTGCCTTCAGAACTGCCTCAATTCTTCGTGGCATAGATTCAACAAGGTGCTGGAAGCATTCCTCAGAGATTTTGGTCCATATTGACATGATGGCATCACACAGTTGCCGCAGATTTGTCGGCTGCACATCCATGATGCGAATCTCCCGTTCCACCACATCCCAAAGATGCTCCTCTATTGGATTGAGATCTGGTGACTGTGGAGGCCATTGGAGTACAGTGAACTCATTGTCATGTTCAAGAAACCAGTCTGAGATGATTCCAGCTTTATGACATGGCATTGCATTATCCTGCTGAAAGTAGCCATCAGATGTTGGGTACATTGTGGTCATAAAGGGATGGACATGGTCAGCAACAATACTCAGGTAGGCTTTGGCGTTGCAACAATGCTCAATTGGTACCAAGGGGCCCAAAGAGTGCCAAGAAAATATTCCCCACACCATGACACCACCACCACCAGCCTGAACCGTTGATACAAGGCAGGATGGATCTATGCTTTCATGTTGTTGACGCCAAATTCTGACCCTACCATCCGAATGTCGCAGCAGAAATCGAGACTCATCAGACCAGGCAACGTTTTTCCAATCTTCAATTGTCCAATTTCGATGAGCTTGTGCAAATTGTAGCCTCAGTTTCCTGTTCTTAGCTGAAAGGAGTGGCACCCGGTGTGGTCTTCTGCTGCTGTAGCCCATCTGCCTCAAAGTTCGACGTACTGTGCGTTCAGAGATGCTCTTCTGGCTACCTTGGTTGTAACGGGTGGCTATTTGAGTCACTGTTGCCTTTCTATCAGCTCGAACCAGTCTGGCCATTCTCCTCTGACCTCTGGCATCAACAACGCATTTCCGCCCACAGAACTGCCGCTCACTGGATGTTTTTTCTTTTTCGGACCATTCTCTGTAAACCCTAGAGATGGTTGTGCGTGAAAATCCCAGTAGATCAGCAGTTTCTGAAATACTCAGACCAGCCCTTCTGGCACCAACAACCATGCCACGTTCAAAGGCACTCAAATCACCTTTCTTCCCCATACTGATGCTCGGTTTGAACTGCAGGAGATTGTCTTGACCATGTCTACATGCCTAAATGCACTGAGTTGCCGCCATGTGATTGGCTGATTAGAAATTAAGTGTTAACGAGCAGTTGGACAGGTGTACCTAATAAAGTGGCCGGTGAGTGTATGTCGTGCTGATCCTGGGTCACGTGCTCCGATCTTCCAGAATTCCTTGTCTGTTCCTTGTACAATATGAGAAACTTATTCGGGGACTTTAACCTCTTATACTATTTCATTCATTGCAATTTTTTATTTTCAATAGAATAGGGATTTTACTTTTTCTAGCATATTCCAATGCGGTTTGTGTATAATGGCAGCTGGATTTGTCTGGATTTCATAAATTAACCGCACCCTGCACCTGTCGGGGTATTAAGACTGACGTATGAAACGACAATCTTAATAAATGTGCCATGCGGTGTATTAACCCCTTCCCGACATCCGCCGTAATAGAACTAAAAAGTACACCTGGCCCCGGAAAAAACAGACGCCCTATGCATCCCCGTACACGGACGTATAAAAAAGTTACGGCTGTCAGAATATGGTGACTTTTCGAAAAAAAAAATTAACACAGTTTTGGATTTTTTTTAAGGGGTCAAAATGTAAATAAAACCATATAAATTTGGTATCCCCAGAATCGTACTGAAACACATAATACAGGGGACATGTTATTTTGGCTACACAGTGAACGCCGTAAAACCAAAGCCCATAAGAATTTCGCAGCAATGCATTTTTTCTTCAGCTCACCAGCGGGCTTGGAGCGGGGGAGGAAGTAAGTGCGGGCTTTTCAGGCGGGGGGGGGGGGGGGGGGGGTTGCCATAGGGACGGGCACTGCTGCTACTGCAGTGGGTGTTATGGCTGGTGCCACGGATGCTGTTTTTTCTGGAGTTGGGGCAGCGGGTCTCGCGGTGCAGGGGGTCTCCCAGGTTGGTTTGTCGTCCCATCCTCGCGGCGGCGCTCCAGGGGGGGTTGGGATCGGGGTCCGGGTGACCGTTATCCACATTCTAACGTTTTCTCTCTTTCTGAGTCTTCCTCATCAGAAGACAGCAGGTACCGCCGCAGCAGCGGGCGCCACGTAGAGTCTTCCAGAAGACACGGCAGCAGGAGGAGCTCTCACAGTCACACAAGCCACGTCAGACATCGCACCCCGCGCAGTCGTTCGTCCTCCAGGTCGAGGCGGAGCTACAGCCGTCCGGACCAAAGGCTGCAGGACGGGTCGCGTCCTTCTTCTTCGTGCCGGGAGAGTCGTCGGAGGTCTCCGTCGGCTGTTCGTCTGGAGAGGGCTACATCTTCTTTGTTTGGCCTGAGACGCCCGGAACTACAGCCTCTGCCGACCGCTTCGGTTCCAGCCGCACCTCTTCCGGTCCCTCCAGGACCGCAGCTTGGTGAGTACGCCTGCCGTCCGGCTTGGGCACCTCACATTACATCCACACCTACACCTGGTCAGGACATTTCCTCATTCCTTAGACAGTTATTGGAAGTTTCGGAAGGTTCTCAGGTTAAGAAGGATTCGGGACCAGCTGCTGCACCCGGGGGGGTTGTTCCCTCTCTGGCCATAGATTTAGCCTCGAGTTGTATGCTCCGGGATACCATGTTTTGTGGGGTTGCCCCGTTAGGAACTCATGTCCCGGCGGAGCTTAAGGACAGGATAGTAAAAGGGGAATACGTGGATATATGGTCCTTATTGTCGGCAGACTATATTGCCGTCGATAAGGAACGGACTTTTGAAAAAGGATCCGAGCGTAAGCAAAGGGTGGCCAAGACCTTCAGCAACTGGCTGCAGGCCTTTGCCACGCTGGCTTACATTACATGCCAGGCTTCTCCGATGAAGGGCCCTGAGCTCTTCATTTACATGGACATGGTCTATAGTGCTTATAAACTGCATGGGGGTACAGCCTGGTGGCGATACGATGAGGAGTATCGTCGCCGCCTGGCTCTTACTCCCGCCGCCAGTTGGGCCTCTAAGGCCACCGACATTTTGATTCAGTTAATCCTTTCCCAAAGCCCCCAGCGGCCATTTCTGGGATCGAGTGGATCGTGTTGGCTCTACAATGAGGGCCACTGCCGATTCCACTCTTCCTGTCGTTTCCGACACGAGTGTTCAATCTGTGGCGGGTCGCACTCAGCCTTGCGCTGCTTCCGCCATAACCGGCAGGGAGGCAAGCTGGGTGCTTCCGGCACCACAGAGAACACTGGTGAACGTGCGGCTGCTGGAGCAGTGGCTCGCACTTTACCCCAGGAGGCGGGAGGCAAGCCTGCTTCTTGAGGGTTTCTCGTTAGATTTTTATATCCCCCATGCTCCTTCTTCGGTTATGTTTCTTTCCCCAAATTTAAAATCGGTCAGGAAAAATGAGGAGATGGCCTGGGAGAAGGTGATGAAGGAGGTGGCGTTGGGCCGGATGGCCAGCCCCTTTCCCGATCCGCCGCTGCCGAATTTGAGGGTCTCGCATTTGGGTTTGGTCCCCAAAAAAGAGGCGGGTAAGTTCCGGCTCATACATCACCTCTCTTACCCTCCCGGGTCATCAGTTAACGACGGCATCTCGAAGGAGGATGCGGCGGTGTCGTACACCTCCTTTGACAGAGCCGTTTTCCTAGTGGCCAGGGCAGGTCCGGGTGCTCTTTTAGCTAAATCCGGTATTGAATTTCCGGTTGCTTCCTATGCACCCTGATTATTTCCACTTGTTAGGTTGCAGGGTTAAGGACAGTTTTTTCGTCGACACGTGCTTGCCCATGGGATGCTCCATCTCGTGCTATTACTTTGAATTGTTTAGTTCCTTTTTGGAGTGGTCTCTGCGGTACGAGACGGGCATCCCATCGGTCCTGCACTATCTCCACGATTTTTTGTTTGTTGGCCCAGGCGGTTCACCCGTCTGCGCCTATTTGTTGGTTACGTTTCGATCTTTGATGTCCCGGCTAGGTGTTCCCCTCTCGGCCGAGAAGACGGAAGGCCCTTCTACTCGGCTGTCTTTCCTGGGGATAGAGATAGATTCGGTTGAGATGGTGTTCAGGCTTCCACCTGACAAGCTCGACCGTCTTCTACAGATGGTTGGGGATTTTCTTTTGGCTAAAAAAGTTACATTACATCAGATGCAGTGTCTCCTCGGCCTCTTGAATTTCGCTTGCAGGGTTCTGCCCATGGGGCATGCCTTTTGTCGTCGGCTATCGCTGGCAACAAAGGGCGTGCTGCGTCCCGATCATTTTATTCGCATGACGCGTCCTCTAAAGGAGGATCTACGCATATGGAGCATTTTTCTTTCTGAGTTTAATGGTCGAGCTTTCGTTGTTTACGGACGCTGCTGGTGGTGACGGTTTCGGGGCCATATTCGGGGATGAGTGGTGTAGGGGGTCTTGGCCGCTACTGTGGTTCGATACGGGCCTGGTTAGGAACATGGCCTTGTTGGAATTTTTCCCGATTGTGGCCACGGTAGTGCTTTGGGGTGATAGGATGTCCAACCGTAGGATAGTTTTCTGGTGTGATAATCTCTCAGTAGTGCAGGTCATCAATAGCCAACCTTCCTCCTCACCTCAGGTTTTAGCGCTTCTTAGGCATTTGGTTTTGGTTTGTTTACAGCGTAACATTTGGTTTAAAGCGCATCACGTCCCCGGGGTGAGGAACGAGATAGCTGATGCTTTGTCTCGCTCACGTTTTCAGGTCTTCCGTGCCCTGCATCCGTCAGCGAGTCCAGAGGGCTGGAGCTGCCCCGATTCCTTGTGGAGCCTGGTAGGGAACAGCTGCTAGAGCTTATTCGTGGGTCGGTGTCTGTGACTACTTGGAGGAGTCACTACAGTGCCTGGGTCCTTTGGTTGTCCATGTCTGCCGGTGCAGTACCCGCGGACATTCCGGTCCTGTTGGACGTATCCTTAGAGTTCTTAGCCAAATTACGTAGTCAGGGTTTGTCACACTGCGTGGTTGTTAAAAAGTTAGCCGGAGTTGCTTTTATGCTTAAGCTGTTTGGTAGGTTTGATATTACAAAACATTTTGCTATTAAACAGGTTTTGAAAGGGTGGAAGAAGGAGAGGCGTGGTGGGGATCGGCGTAGGCCGGTCTCTATTAGTTAGTTAGGTCGTCTGTTTAGGGTTTTGGCTGTGGTGTGTCAGGATGCTTATAAGTTGGTTTTGTTGAGGGCCACTTTCGCCTTAGCCTTCTTCATGGCCCTCCGTATTGGGGAGTTAGTCAGTCCCAGTAAATCTAGACCCGGGGGTTTGGGCGTGGGTGATGTGGTGGCGTCCGAAACGGAGGTTAGGATTTGTATTCGCCGCTCGAAAACGGATGTTTTCGGGCGGGGAACTGGGGTGACGATTGGGCGCACGGGGTCTGAGTTTTGCCCTGTGGCTTTGGTGAGAGATTATATTGCTAGGTGTTCTCAAGGGGATGTATTTTTATTGCAGGAAGCGGGTTAACCGCTCACTCGTTTTCAATTCCTGTCTGTTTCGAGCTTGTTTAGTTGCGGTAGGTCTGGAGCCTCGGGACTTTGGCACCCACTCGTTTCGCATCGGGGCCGCCACGACGGCCGATGCATGCGGTTTGGGCGATGAAGCTGTGAAACGCCTGGGGCGCTGGAGGTCCGACTGCTTCAGGTCCTACATTAGGCCCGACCTGATGACTCCCTGATCCTTGGCATCCACTGAGTGTGATGGGGTGCTGATTTGGGCCGTATGTCCTCATTTTTGCATGCTCTGTCTTGCTATTCGTTTCTGTTTTTCTTTCCTTGTAGATGGCGGTCCAGTGGTGGTGTGGCTGATCGGCCACTCCTTCTTGTATTGGGCGGAGAAGAGGGCGGCCATTCGGCCCGGTGATCTTTGTTTTGGCCTGGAGGGAGTGGATTGGCGTTGGTGGGGTTGGCGAGGGCTGCGGTGGAGACGAGTCTTACCGGACATTGTGGCGGCCAGCCGTTTGACGACTGGTCCGCCGGTGGTCATCGTACATGCTGGAGGTAACGATCTGGGCCATGTCAAGTTGGCTGAACGTATTACGATGATGAAGCAGGACCTTCGCCCCGTCTATGATTTTTTCGGCCCTGTTATGCTGGTATGGTCAGAGATTGTGCCTCGCCTCTGCTGGAGGGGTGCGCGTGATGTCACCGCCATTGACAGGGCTAGGAGGGTCCTGAATATTAGGCTTTCAAAATTTGTGAGATCATTGGGCGGCGTAGCTGTGAGGGATCTGGATTTAGAGAGTGATAACGAGAGGTTGTTGATGAGGGATGGGGTGCATCTTAATCCCATCGGTACCGATATCTTTCTTTCTGGACTTCAGGACGGCCTTGAGCGGACTTTGGTTCTTTTGGGTGGGGGGGCCAACAGGCAGGTGTAGGGGGGTAGCGGTACACTGCCTGTTTGGGTGGCGGGGGAGTCCATGCCCAAGATTGCAGTAAATATTGACCTACATGCTCGCTGGCTCGCAGCGGAGCATTCAGGAGGAGGTGGCAAAGAAGTCAGAGGAGGGGCATGGACGATTGTTTTGCATTTTAGTTCATTTTGTTTATTTACCAGTTATAGTTTTATAATAAAGCTGTGCCCTACCCCACTTATACCACATTTAAGGAGTTTTTGGTCTTTCATTTAATATAGATAGGTAAAGAGTATAAGTTACCAAGGTTTAATTTTGTTTCATGCACGTATGGGTCCAAGGAGTCCACCCCATTCTGAATTTTTTTCCAGCTTCCCAGTACATTATACAGAATAATTAATGGCGGCATCATGAAGAAAAATTTCTCCCGTAAAGATTAAGACCTCATATGGCTCTGGGAGCGGAGAAATAAAAAAAAGTTATGGGCTTTAAAAGGAGGGGAGTCAAAAACTAAAAATTAAAGTCAAAAAATGCCATCGGCGGGAAGGGGTTAAATATACGTCCGTCACGCCTCCATTTCTGCCGTTCGTGTTTCTAAGGCCACTTACCTCAGCAGTTGTTATGTAGTATCCGGTTTGTCCTGCTGGATATTTTTATGATTTGTGCTATGGAAGTCTATTACAGAGGCGTTGCGCGCGGAGCCGTTGATGATACGGCTATGTTTAACATGTCGATGTGATGGCGACTCTTCAGAATGGATGCTGATGATGTGTATTTGCTACTAGAGTTGCCCGGAGCACGTACATACGTCTACTATAATTGTGAGATGATTATCGTAAGAGTCTCCACGATCACATACACTACACACACGATATATTTATCTTCTATCTCGTTTTTTGGCCCAGGTTTATCTTTGACACTTGTGTAGGATGAATTACCATTTTTGGCGATGGAAGACCTTCCTTATACAGATGTAATTTCCAGTGGGGCCGCCCCTATTGTCGTATATATTAATATTTATGCAGAGGAACAAAAATCTCGGCGAACAGCGTGAAATGGCGCCTGAGACCACTTTTTCCCAACTTTTTTTTTTTTCAATTGTAATAAAACCTGAATCCTGGCACAATCCTAGTATCCTCAAATGGATCCTGTACTCAAGTAGAGCGCACCTTCATGCAGTTGTGTATCATCGGACACTTCACAAGCCACGGAGCGTCCAGTTCATCCATTACAGCTTCACTCCATTCAAGTGAGTAGTGCCGAGCTGTGATGCCAAGCACAAATATACGATGGACGACACTCTGCTTGTTCTGTAGAGGATGAAGCTCGCCTAAACACTGCAGTCTCTTCAAACAGCTTAGTGGCCTGGGCCCGGGTTTCGGGCCACTGACTATATAATTGATGGCCTAAGGCCGGATGCAGACAACCGTGGCCGTGTTCAGTCTGCTATTTGTGTATTTCACAGCGCACTGACCCATTCAGTTCTATGGGCCTGTACATAGGACCATTAATTACATGGTCCCGTGTCCGGGCTGCAAAATATAGAACAGGTCCTATTGCTGTCCTATTTTGCTGCCCTTGCTTCTCTATTCATTTAATGCCGCCCGTTCCTGTAATTCACGGCCAGCAGCACTTGGTCGTGTGCAACTGGCCTAAGTCTCAGAAAAATCCCTTTAAGCTCTTTGAGATTTTTGATTGACTCCCGGGTCACATAATTGGAGTTGCCCCTCCCTCTCCCCCCTATCTCTCCCCTCTCCCTCCCCCCTATCTCTCCCTCCCCCCTCCCTCTCCCTCCCTCCCTCCCCCCTCTCCCTCCCTCCCTCTCCCCTCTCCCTCCCTCTCCCCTCTCTCTCCCCCCTATCTCTCCCCCCTATCTCTCCCTCCCTCTCCCCCCTATCTTTCCCCTCTCCCTCCCTCCCTCTCCCCCCTATCTCTCCCCTCCCTCCCCACCGCTGCCAGAGAAGTGCCTCTAAGCGCCGCCTCCTTCTTCACCCGCATCGTCATCTTCAATGTCTTCTTCCAGTGCAGACTCGTAACTTCTAGGCCTCGGGCCTTGGGCAGAGCAGACTGCTCAGGCGCACAGGTCACGGGAAAATGGCCGCTTGCACAGTATTGTTAGCGGCCATTTTCCTGTGTGCCTGTGCAGTCTGCTCTGCTAGAAGTTACGAGCCTGCGCCGGAAGAAGACATTGAAGATGACGCTGCAGACGAAGAAGGAGGCGGCGCTTGGAGACACTTCTCTGGCAGCGGTGGGGAGGCCCTCATCGCTTTTTGAGCGCTGGGGCCCACCCCCATCTCTGCGAGATAACGCATTTGCAAACCGGTATTTCTAAGGAACGGCGCAGCGGAGACCACGTCTAAAGGTAAGAGACGAATAGCCTTACTAAAGGCTATTCCAACGTCTTGTCCGCAGAAAAAAAGGGTTTTAATGGTAGAATCCCTTTAACCTTTGGCTTGCTATTGGACCCACGTAAGTTTTTCTACTAGTTCTTGCTGTTTTTGAGGCTGCAGCGCAGAATCCACACATGAGAGTTATAGTGAGGATTCACCGCTGCTTTGCCGTGTAACAGTCTATAGCTTTCTATACAGATCGTACTGTA
The DNA here is from genome assembly GCF_031893055.1 of Leptodactylus fuscus. Lineage (NCBI taxonomy): Eukaryota > Metazoa > Chordata > Amphibia > Anura > Leptodactylidae > Leptodactylus > Leptodactylus fuscus. Next base: position 349,648,696 of record NC_134265.1, read on the forward strand.
TAAATACAAAGCTCATGTCAGGAAACTCCCGCCACCTACTGAAAAACTCTCCACGGACTCGGAGTCATTACAGCCGAGGGAAAACATGTCACTTATGATTTGTGGTTATATATAGCGGCTTCATAAGCCCCTTCAGTCAGATACTTTACGAAAAAATAAGACACGTACACCCTGTACAAAGCTGCTGGGCTATAGTCACAGGATGCAAATCGGCCATGAAAACGACCATTATTCACGGCCTATTTGCCTCCACGTGACATCCGATTTTCATGGATCCTCGTAGACTTGGAACTGTGACTGATCCATGAAGAATGGACAAAAATAGGACACGTCCTATTTCCTGATGGATCTTTCAAATGGTCCGTTAAAAAATAAACTCATTTTGGTGCAAATAACTTTATCTTGCTAATAGTTGTGATGCATTTTCTATGGAGCATGTGCCATTAATATCAATTCAGTGCCAAGGAATAACAAGGACCCAGGATGATAAATGTGACCGTGTTGGTACTTGGAGCAATGTCTCTCTAAACCGGTCGGCAAGCTTATAGAGTGTGACATTGTGTGACAATTTTTTGTTAATAAAAAGCAAAAGATGTAGTCGGTGTGTCAGGCAACAAGGATGTTGACTAGAGATGAGAGAACAGTAAAATGTTCGAGGTTCGATATTCGTTTCGAGTAGCCCCTCAATATTCGACTACTCGAATCGATTATCGAACCCTATTATAGTCTATGGGGGAAAATGCTTGTTTCAGGGGTAGGCAACGTTCCATCAAATTACACTTACCAAGTCCACGAGTGAGGGTCGGGCTGGATCCTCCGAGAAGTCTTCGTGCAGCGTCCCCGCGGCGTCTTCCGGCTCTGAATTCACTCTGCCAGGCATCGGGCCTAGACAGAGCCGACTGCGCATGTCCGCACTACAAGCATACATGCACAGTCGGCTCTGCCCAGACCCGATGCCTGGCAGAGTGAATGAAGAGCCGGAAGACGCCGCGGGGAAGCTGCACGGAGAAGACTTCTAAAGGTAGGAGAAGAACCAGCGTTGATTGGCCGACTGTATAGCATTCGGCCAATCAATGCTGGTTCTGCATCAAACTTTTACATTCGAATAGCGAGTGGTACTCGATTAAGTACGAGTATTTCGAATATCGTAGTATTCGATCGAATACCTACTCGATCGAAAACTACTCGCTCATCTCTAATATTGACCCCTGGTCAGTCCTGATTTCTCAGTCCAGTGATGCACCTCGTCTCTTTCATCTAGCCAAAATATCAGGTGAATTGTAGAGGCATGTCAACAATTTCTCACCAAGAGGTACACTACCCAGAAGTAGCCTCCTGGGTCTCTTTAATATAGCAGCAATGGAAGTCTTTTTATGCTCCTTGTGGCAAGACCCAGTGTCTGATCTGACCATATCTGTAATCTTTTACCTTTTTGCATAGGGTATGAACACATCCACATGAAGACATCCCGCGCGCGAACAGACATCCCGCGCGCGAACAGACATCCCGCGCGCGAACAGACATCCCGCGCGCGAACAGACATCCCGCGCGCGAACAGACATCCCGCGCGCGAACAGACATCCCGCGGCTGACTCTGGGGCAAGATAGGTTAGCTCGCTTCTTTTTTATTTGGATATTATGTATCATACGGTAATGGACAATTTCCATTATATGCTGAAGAAACCCACAAAGGAAGAAGCACATGACGTCAGCAGAAAACGGGGATTTGCCTGCAGTATTAATCCCATCATCCATGGAAATCAAACATCAAAGAGATGAAATGCAAATACCTTTGTGTCGAGGTGTAAAAAGAACTGACTAGACGTATTCTGAGCCTTCACCTTCAGTACGTGCCGGAGCTCAGCAAGGACCCTACCAGGGAGCGCATCCTGCACACACACACTCCGCTTGTATTATATACAGAAAACTGGAGGAGTAATAATCTGAAGGTGATCACCCCAATATATATATATACTAGCTGGTACCCGCGACTTGGTCTGTGGTGATTGTAGCAGTGGGTATATACAGGCGTGGGTAAGGTTTTCGTACTGTGTATAAGGTATGGGATATGAAATGTAACTTTATATCTTGTTTTTGCTGTAATTCTGAGAATACGTGAGACTTTTGTGTTGAAGTTACTTTGTATTTGAGCTGCTATATATACGGTGTTGTGAGAAACTTTACATAGTGACTTTAAGACAGAGGGATTTGAAGTTAACCCTTTCCCGCCGATGGCATTTTTTGATTTTCGTTTTTGACTCCCCTCCTTCTAAACCCCATAACTTTTTTATTTCTCCGCTCCCAGAGCCATATGAGGTCTTAATTTTTGTGGGACAAATTTTTCTTCATGATGCCGCCATTATTTATTCTATATAATGTACTGGGAAGCAGGGAAAAAATTCAGAATGGGGTGGATTTGAAGAAAAAATGCATTTCTGCGACATTCTTACGGGCTTTGGTTTTACGGCGTTCACTGTGCAACCAAAATGACATGTCCCCTGTATTATGTGTTTCGGTACGGTTCCAGGGATACCAAATTTATATGGTTTTAGTTACATTTTGACCCCTTAAAAAAAATCCAAAACTGTGTTAAAAAAATTTTTTTTTGCAAAGTCGCCATATTCCGACAGCCGTAACTTTTTTATACGTGCGTGTACGGGGATGTATAGGGCGTCTTTTTTTGCGGGGTCGGGTGTACTTTTTAGTTCTACCATTTTCGGGAAATGTTATTGCTTTGATCACTTTTTATTCAAATTTTTTATCAGAATCAAAACAGTGAAAAAACGGTGGTTTGGCACTTTTGACCATTTTTCCCGCTACGGCGTTTACCGAACAGGAAAAATATTTGTATATCTTTGTAGAGCGGGCGATTTCGGACGTGGGGATACCTAACATGTATGTGTTTCACAGTTTTTAACTACTTTTATATGTGTTCTAGGGAAAGGGGGGTGATTTGAATTTTTAATCCTTTTTATTTGTTTTTATATTTTTTTTTTTTACTTTTTTTAAACTTTTTTTTTGCATTTATTAGACGGCCTAGGGGTATTGACATGGGTGGGCGGTGTCGCGGATTGTCAGAGCGGTGGGGGTCGGCAAACATGGCTGCTCCGGAGCGTTAAAGAGCGCCTCCTGGAGTATCGTTAAGGTGAGGGGCAAAGTGGTAAAGTATATGTATATGTGATTGTGTGGGGTTAGGGGCGAGGCTGCAGAGGGCAATATGAATTTTGTGGCTTGCTATGGTCCAAAGTGTGTGAGATTGCAGAGATGGTGGTGTGAGTTTGGGTTTTGTGGGGGTCCTGGCACAAACGTATGTGCGCTATTGTGACGAAAAGTAGCCTATTGTGCAATCGGGTGTAGTGACTATGTTTGTGGAAAATTTCAGCCAAATCGGTCGAGCGGGTTTTGCGTGATTGAGGAACAAACATCCGAACATCCAAACTCACAAACCCACAAACTTTCACATTTATAATATTAATAGGATATATATATATATATATATATATATATATATATATATATATATATATATATATGTCCCACACTCCACCAGGGGCGAATGGTCTTAAACAGTAACATATTGTTATCACTACACCTATAAGTCATATCTTCCTCTAAAAAGGTATGGGTTCTTCATGGGATAACCCCCCAAAAAATCAGTGTTATTAATTCCTAGTGGTTGTCTTCTTTTTACGGAAGGCCTTTATTAGAAGGATTCCCCTAAAATACGCCGATCCCTAGTGATTGACCTAAATCTGTAAAGTATCTAATTGCATAGTAGCGCCACCAAAGGGCAACAGATGCATTACATGATATCCAATGAAATCCAATGGTCTGTCCGTTAGGGTTGAGACGATCTTTTTCAGGATCGATTTTGAAATCCGATTTCTGATCATTTTTCATTCGAACCCGATCTCGATCCCAATTCTGATCCCAATGCAAGTCAATGGGATTTTTTTTACTAATCGGAGATCGGATTTTAAAAGCAATCCTATTCACTATATAGCATGGAATCTAACAATTGAATGCTTTAATTGTTAGAATCCATGCTGTGTAGTGATATTTTTAATCACTAAGTAGCCAGAGGATTTTTTTTTAATCCTCTGGCTACTTAGTTCTCCCTGGTGTCCACTTACCTGCAGAGATGGCTGCTCCGGTGCCCGGTGTTCTTGTTCTTCTTCACCTCGCTGCCCCAGGTTAGGAGAGTGTGGGCAGGTACTGGGAGGGGAGACATCACGTCTGTACCCACCCACACTCTCCTAAGCCACAAGCCCCGCCTTCTTCCTAGCTCTTTAACACTAACCTGGGAGGCGGGGGCAGCGAGGCGAAGAAGAACGAGAACACCAGGGACTGGACCAGCCATCTCTGCAGGTAAGTAGCTACTAGCTAGTCTCCCATTAGAATGAATGGACGCAGCCGGCACACAGGGGGTTAAGGCTGCTTGGTGCGCCCAATGTGACTGCTGAGGCCCAATCACCGGCTTCAGGAGTGACCCTGGGGCATCTGATGTTACCCATTAGAGGTGAGGGAAAGTGAATGTACCTATTTATATTTCCACCCCTCCCCAGGGGCTCCACTTTTTATACTCTGGGATCTATAGACCCTTCCTGTTGGTAAATTTTGGTAGGTTCCTATTCCAAACCAGTTTGCTAATCTCTAATCTTGAGTTAGTGTGTCTTATACTCCAGAGCTGCATTCACCATTCTGCTAATCATCATAGGGAACGGTCAATAAGTTTACTTTCCCTTGCGTCCCACCAGCGGCACAATATGGGGTATTTTCTGCCCCTGTGTTCTGGTAGGACAGGCGGAATTTTTAATTAGCCAGACTTAACACCTGGCTGGACCCTATATGAGGGCACCACACCCCTCCCACTGCGTGTTTTTTTCTGTCCTGTGTGTGGACAGGTGGGGAGGACTTGGTGTCCTCCTATAGGGCTCTGTGGATCACCTACCTGATCCTGAGTCCTGTCCCTCGCTGGGGCTCCTGACCTGGAAGAGAAGGCAGGGGTGTCAGCAGGGTCTTTCTCTTTCCCCCCCTCCCCATCCACTGACACTTACTTGCAGGGTCGGCGCTTCATGCGGAAGCTTCGGCTTCTGCCGTCGGCTCTGCGAACGGGTAGGGGCCGGAACCTTCGGCCGGCTCCCTCGTTCCTGGACGGGGAGGGAAAACTTGCGACACACTTCCGGCGCCGCACTTCCGGTTCGCGGCGGCAGAAATTTTTTTACTATAGCTCCGGAAAGGAGCTAGTCTGGGGCAGGGTAAGGCATTCCCCTGGCCCCAATACCCCCCCCCCCCCCCCTAGATAGAACAATTTTTGTTCAGGGGCCTTGGGGGGGTGGGAAGGGGCGGGGTTTCAGGCGGACCCGCCCCCTTTTTTTCGGCGGCCAGCTCAAAAAGGAGGGCAGGACACTCAGTCCTTGCCTTCCTAGTTTCCCACTAGTGGGGCTTATGTTTGGTGCAGTTTGCAGTTGCAGTTGGTTTGCACTTCACTGGTGGCAGCTGAGCTTTTGACAAATCCTGGTCTAAGCCGTTCTTCCAACGCCTGGTAAGAAACCATTATTGTGTTTCATGTATGTTACTCCTCTCATACACTATTTAGGTGAACATAGCGGTCGCTATATTCCGCTACCATGTCCTCTTCCACCACTCCTCCTGGGGACCAGAAGAGGAGGAAATCCTCGGCCAAAAGAAAGCATTTTTCCTGCCGGGATTGCGATATTCCCTTACCTGATGGTAAGTGTGATCTGGGGTAGGGGCTCTTTGCAGTAGGAGGTTGCTAATTAACCCCTATATTCCAGGATACGATTGGTCACGTTGTCGGTCCTGCAGAGGGCCTCCTGCTGATGAGCCCTCCCCCAGGGACATGGTAATATGGATGAAGGAGTATATGGTGAGTACAGTGCAGAGAACAAGAGGAAAGATGGTTTCCCCACTTCTGGTAAGCTCCTCCTCCCTTTTTTGTTGGAGGAGTCGCTAAAGGACATCCGCGTGTCCATCACCCAGCTCTCCAAGAAACAGAAGACAGAAGGGCGCTCTGCTTCTCCCCCCTCCCTGGAAAGACTGCAGATGGAGGATGACTCCTGCCCATCCATGGTGCAGTCGAGCGTGGCCAGCAAACCCATATTTTCATGGGACAAAACAACCAGTTTGCTGAAGGCCATCCGGTCAAGGGGCCTGGATGACTTGGGGGAAGCCTCTGCTTCTACCGCTGAAGGGCAGAGGGCCTTTCAGGTAGATGCGGCATTAATGGCCATTATGGAGCAGGAGTGGAAATTTCCTGAGAAGACTCATGTGGCCTCCAGGGTATTTAAGAATTTGTATCCGGTGGATCCTGTCCAGCTGTCCTCCTGGGGGCCACCCCCAAAAGTAGACCTGGCGGTAGCCAGGATGTCCAAACGTACCATTGTGCCTCTTGAAGACGGCTCTAACTTACAGGACCTCTTGGATAGAAGAATAGACTCCACACTTAAAAAAGCGTATTCTTCTGCTTCAGCTCAGACCTCTGTGGCCATTGCCTCCACTGAAGTGGCGGATTTTCTACGTGCCCGGCTGACGCAACTGGAGCGGGACATAGATACCGGCGTCGATAGAGACGAGATCTTATCATCTATGTCCTCTATTCAGCTAGCAGCAGATTACCTGGGAGAGTCATCCAGACAACAGTTACGTCTGTCAGCAAAAACCATGGCTCAGACCACAGCCGCAAGAAGACCACTGTGGCTCCGTCCCTGGAGGGCGGACTTACCATCCAAATACGCCCTGTGCGGTCTACCCTTCCAGCCGGGCAAGGTGTTCGGGCGCAGCCTCGACGATCTAATGGAGGGTCCCCCAGGTAGGGGGCGAGGAGCTCAATCCAGGCAACCTCAGAGGAGGTCCAGAATACGACCTAGAGGTATGGGCAGGGGGCGCGCCAGGGATGATTCAAAAGGTAAACCTACCTTTTGAGGGTGCGCAGCTCTCTGCGGCCAATCTTGCGGTAGGTGGGCGTCTGGCTCACTTTGCCGGTGTGTGGGATCAGATCATCAGAGATCCTTGGGCTTTGCGGGTGGTGGCCCAGGGCTACGCCTTGGAATTCAAGCAGCCTCCCCGCGATCATTTCACCAGCACTCGTATCCTGCCTGCTGCCCAGCAGTCTATCCTAGAGGCAGCCGTCTTGGAATACAGGACAAAGGGGGCCCTGGAGAGGGTCCCCCCTCGGGAGGAAGGCCTCGGTATCTACTCTCCAGTTTTCCTCGTCCCCAAACCATCCGGGGACTGGAGGATGATAGTAGATTTAAGGTATCTCAATCGGTTTCTAAGGGGAAAACCATTCCGTATGGAAACCGTAGATTCTGTAACATCCTTCCTCCAGCAGGACGAAGTAATGGTGACCCTAGACCTCAGGGATGCCTACCTGCATGTCCCTATTTTTTGCCCACACAGGAAATGCAACACTCAGGAGGGCCAGGGCTGGTATCACGGTAATATATCAGATGTGGCCGGCTTGCAGGGAGTCCCTGGGTCCCGAATGTGCACAAAATTTCCCTTTTTGATGTCCCCGACTACCCTCCCCTGCGTGATATCTGACAATGACAACAGACAACCAGGCTTCGGGGGTAATCGTTGCTTTTCTTTTTACTAGCAGGACAAAGTAATACACATGTACATATGGAGGACTTCTTCACATACAATACAGCGATCTTTGCAGGTAGTGTCCAATTAGCGGAGGATGGGGCAGAATGCTTTGGATAGTGGTTGCTTGGCAGTTAACTTGTATATACTTGTAAAGATGGCCTGTATCCAGGGGGTTAGTCCTTAACAAACTGGGTACACGTATGTAGAAGAACAAATACAATTTTTCTTAGCAGCGGGAGATTCTCAATTTCTGCCAGACTAGCTATGGGCTTCTTTAAATATAGATTTGTCCCAAAGACTTACTTGGATAGAGATATACGTGGGGGGTCCCAGATGTATGGATAACCAGGTCCATCAACTTCAGCACTTGTAAGATTAGAGCTTCAGAGGAAAACGCTCTCTGAGAAGGGCCTTGAAGATAGGGAAGAAGACATCTCTGCTTGTTGCACCCTGATAAGTCGGAAACCATTATCCATGCTCCATGTGCTCTGTCTCACAGCTGTGTCTACACTTGTAGCCCCACACAAAAGACATCAGCCAAAAACGTCCCCAACCCCCTCTAGAGAGGGTGGTCACTCAACTCTCCCTCCAGGCCAGTCAAGGGAGCCTCATTGGTCCTGGAGGTCAGCTAATCATAATGGACACTCCCTTTACAGTTACAACTCAAATTACAATGGCAAAGTATAGGCAGGTGCAGTTCACAAAAACATCCACAAGATGGCGCATTAATAGACCCCCTGTGTGCTGGCTCTGGAAGAATAGAAATATATAGAAGGAATGAAGGGGGAGGAAAATATTTACCTTATATGAAAATGTCCATGCTATCTCGGTCTGCATTAGAGGGAATTGGACTAGCAGTACCGGGACATTACATACACCCCCACTAAGAAAAGAGCCGTCCTCGGCGACTAACTAGCGCGGAGGAACCTAGAGAGATGGGATGCGCACAGGTAGTAGGGCTGGATACCTGAGAAACAATAAACAGAATAATGGCAAACAACAATGTGACATGACTTATGTACAAGAACGATACTCCGTGATTATATGCAAAACCAAAACATAATAAACAGTAGAAACATAATGCCAATAGGTGGGTAGAGTCTCTTTCAGCAATAGGGCATTGTCCATGGAAAGGCTCAGGGTAGGCACTATGTGGCACAAATACAGTCCTCAGTAGTCCATAGGCTGTAGAGAAATATGTAATGCAAAACAAGAACATAACAAAATGCTTGGGATTACCCAGGTATGGAGGCTTAAACGGTTGCTAACTAACTAATTAATAAGAACATAGGTATATGAAAGAGGCAAAGTATATATATATATATATGAAAGGATATGGTTGCTCAGTCTCTATAGCGAGCTGGGGGAGTTCCCTTGGTACTTCGCTCTGATCGCCTCAGCACTTGGTCTTCTACTTGCGTAGGAACACTGGAAACTGGAACTCCATCTTGTGCTGGTTCAGGAGCAGCAATTGGAGCAGCAACACTGGAGTCCGGAATTCCATCTTGTGTTGGTTCAGGAGCAGCAACACTGGAGTCCGGAATTTCATCTTGTGTTGGTTCCGGGGCAACAATTGGAACCGGAACATGAGTCGGGATAGGAACTGGAACAGGAACAAACTGGTAACAGCTGGGGATAAGAAATTGAGATCTAAAGATCGATTCATCTACAGAAGGCTGTCTTGGAGGAGTTGCCATCACAGGAACTGGTTGGTAGACAGTTGTAGCTTGTGGTGGTGCTGACATCCTCAGTGAGTCCTCTCTGGTGCACAATTTGATGCGGTTCCGATGCACTGTTTGTGGAGCCATGCCTGGTTTCTTTACTTCATAAACATCGGACTCTGGATAGGGAATGGCTGTAATGGTGTAGGGCTCCGCTTCCCAAAGAGAATCAAGTTTTCCAGTTCTGTGGTACTTCTTTAACCATACTTTGTCACCAATGTGTAAAGGTGTAGCATTAGCTCTTTGGTTGTAGTTCTCTTCTTGTCGTCTGTGAGCTTCCTTCATGCGACAGTCGACTATCTCTTGCGCTTCTTGCATTCGGCGCTGATGTTCTAGAACCCAATCAGTCTTTGGCAGAGGGTTGATCACATCTGGTATCTGAATTCCTAAAGCACGGTCTTTTGGAAGTTGACCTTGTCTTCCAAACATTAAGAAGTATGGTGAATAGCCTGTAGAACAGTGGGTAGTGTTATTGTAGATCTCCACTAATTCATCAAGTAGTTGAGGCCATTCTGCTTGTTTGGTGAAAGATGCTGTTCTCAGCATGTTGATGAAGATCTGGTTAACCTTCTCACAAAGTCCATTCCCTTGGGGATGGTAGGCAGTTGTTCTCAGCTTTTTGCATTCATGGAACTGGCATAGTTCTTGGAAAAGCTGTGACTCGAATGCAGGTCCTCTGTCAGTTAGGACTGCTTCAGGACACCCGTAGTGTCTCACATATTCGCGGTAGAATGTGATGGCTGTGGTACGTGCGGTGAGGTCTTTAACTGGCACAACGACAACCCACTTGGAGTAGTGGTCCACCATGGTAAGGGCATATGAGTAGCCTGAACGAGTCGGGGCTAACTTCACATGGTCAAGAGCAACTAGTTCGTTTGGTCTCTGAGTATGGATGGGATGTAGTGGTGCTCTAGCATCCTTCTTACCAGTCTTTGTAAGGTTGCAGGCTGGACATTCACTACACCAACTCTCAATGTCAGCACGCATTCCAATCCAATAGAAGCGTTGGCGTATGGTGGCTTCAGTTTTCTGCACTCCAAAGTGTCCAGATTGATCGTGGTAGGCATCAAGAATGATCTTGGCATCCCGCCTAGGAATGAGAATTTGGTGCAACCTCTCACCGGAAACAGGATCTAAGGTGTTGCGCAGAATCAAGCCTTTCTGGATGAAAAGTCTTTTGCGCTGCCTCCATAGGCGTTTGAGCTCAGTATCCGTATACCGTCTTCTGAGTCTGACAGGTATTCTTCCAGTGATTAGGTAATCATAGATTTCACCTATGACACGAGATTCTTTCTGGAGGGTTTGCCATCTAGATAGTTCTTGAAGTGGGTCAGATTTCTCTTGAGGACCTTCTTCAGGCTGTGTAGCAGCAATGACGTTCTGCGTAGCAAACTTCTGATAGAAGGGAGGCATCTCAACATCTTCCCACATGTCTTCTTCAGGAGGTTCTTCTCCTATAGGCAAACGGGATAAAGCATCAGCGTTTACGTTGGTCTTACCACTGCGGTATTTGAGGTCGAAACAATAGTTCGCCAATCTGGAAGCCCATCTCTGTTCGAGAGCACCTAGCCGTGCTGTGTTTAGGTGAGCTAGAGGATTGTTGTCTGTGTAAACGGTAAATGGTGTAGCCGCAAGGTAGTCTTTGAATTTCTCTGTGACGGCCCACACAACACCAAGCAGCTCTAACTTGAACGAACTGTAATTGTGATCGTTCTTCTCAGCACCTCTCAAGCTTCGGCTGGCATAAGCGATGACTCTCTCTTTGTTGTCCTGGACTTGTGACAGTACAGCTCCTAGGCCTTGATAGCTGGCATCTGTATAGAGACGGAAAGGATGGCTGTAGTCAGGATAAGCCAGAATTGGAGGAGAAGTCAATAAGGCTTTCAAAGTCTGGAATGCAGTTTCTTGTCTTTCAGACCAATCAATTAGGAGTCTTCTGTTTGAGTTTTCTTTAGGACAACCACGTAGCAATTCTGTCAGTGGTTCCGCTACCTGTGCAAAGTGAGGTATAAAGCGGCGGTAGTAGCCCGCGAATCCTAGAAAACTTCTGACTTCCTTTACTGTCTTTGGAGTTTCCCAGTCTTTGACAGCAGAGATCTTGTCAGGATCAGGCTGGATACCTTCAGCACTGACTACATGGCCTAAGTAATTGACCTTTGGTTTTAGCAGGTGGCATTTTGAAGGTTTTATCTTCAGGCCGTGTTCAATAAGAACCTGGAACACTTCTGCTAGGTTGTTCAGATGGTCTTCATAAGTGCGAGAATACACAACAACATCATCGAGATACAGCAAAACACTCTGGAAGTTGAGGTGGCCAAGACATCTCTCCATGAGTCGCTGGAATGTTGCTGGGGCATTGCACAACCCAAAAGGCATGCTATTAAACTCATAAAGTCCCATCGGGGTGGTAAAAGCTGTCTTTTCTCTATCCTCAGGAGCCATGGGGACCTGCCAGTAGCCACTGGTTAGGTCGAGAGTTGAGAAGTATGCAGCTGAACCAAGAGCAGTGAGGGATTCTTCAATCCGTGGAAGAGGATAGGCATCTTTATGTGTGATGTCGTTCAGTCTTCTGTAGTCAACACAGAATCTGATGTTACCATCCTTCTTTCTTACCAAAACGATAGGTGCTGCCCAAGGACTTTGACTTTCTTGGATGACTTTGGTGTCTTTCATCTCCTTTATCAGCTTCTTTACTTGCTGGTAGTTAGCAGGAGGGATTGGACGGTATCTTTCCTTGAAAGGAGGATGATCACCTGTGTTGATTTTATGCTGGATCAAAGAGGTTTTCCCAAAATCAAGTGGATGCTTGCTGAAAGCTTGGCTGTGCCGTTTCGCAACTTTGATGACACCATTGATGTGTTCCCTAGGGGTATTCGCATCCCCAATGTTGAGTTCATTCCACCAGAAGGTAGTAGGTTTGTGAGTACCTCCGGCAGGGACATGAATTGACTTTTGATAAGCAAGTGCTTCATCATCTAAGATGTCTTCTGAATTGAGCTGATACAGTTGAGCAACTGACTTAAACTTGTGCAATTCAATAGGTGCATCACTTAGGTTGACTAGCCGTACTGGTACTTTACCGTTGGAGACGGTGACGATGCTTCTGGCGGCTTTCACCAGCGGCTGTCCTTCAATCTGAATAGGATCAAGAAGAGCTTCGTAATCTTCGTTGTTAATGCCTGGACGGACTCGGCACCAGATGAGAGTCTCACTGTTAGGAGTCAGAGTGACGGGTCTGGCATCCTGGATACGGACACGACAGATTTCACCATTACGGTTAGCAAACTTCTGCTGGGCACAGAGCACTTTGATGGTACGTTGTACAGCTTGCCTGTAAGAAAGAGTAGCAGTAGGGAGAGAAGCATGCAAAGCATCTAGCAATTCAGTGAATACATGACGCATAACATTCATGCCTAATACCACTGGTGTAGCCATTCCCTGAGACTCTGTAACAATTACACCTTGTCGTGGTAATTCACGATCACCAATACGAATGGTAGGTTCCCAGTAACCTAGTTGGGATATAGGCTGACCATTACTTGCAATCAAACGTAACTTCGCTTTGCCCACAGAATTTAGTATGTCAGAGTCCCAATATTTCTCAAAGGCTTGTTGCCCAATAGTTGTTACTTGTGACCCAGTGTCCACTAAAGCTTCTAATGGTACACCCTCAATCCAAATAGTTATGTACGGGCACTTGGAGACGAATCTGGATGTCCATGGCGATTGTCCCCCTGGGCCTTTGGATTCACCTCCCGAGGGGCGGCCCTTGGCCTCGGTGGTGTCCCGTTTAACTTAAAGCACTGGTATTTGTAATGCCCAACACGCTCACAGTAAGTACAATAAGGACGTTCACGTGGTGAAGACCGGTCAGGAGGAAGCCTATCAGGACTTGGGCGGCTAGAGTGAGGCTCTGCAGGCAATGTTCTAGATAAAGAGGGCTCACATGATGCAGACTGGCCTTTTAATTCCTTTAGGGCTTGGCAAAGAGATTCCACTACCTGAGCAAGAACATCGGTGGTAGAGGGCATAGTGGCAGGAGTAGGAGCCTGTACAGTCTGAGTGGCCTGCATGGGCACAATAGGAGGTAATGGAGATGCAGCGGAGATTCCACCAGCCAGGTCTGGGGAATATGTGGCAGAGTAATAATTAGCACAAGGTGAATCAGTTCCCACTATTCGTAGGGCCAAAGTCTTAAAATCTAGAAAAGACATGTCTGGATTTTGGGCTGCTAGCATGCGGAGTTGACTCTGTATTAGTCGTGAGTCCACACCTTCTATGAACCTGTCTGTAATAATGCTTTCTGCAGCAGTAGGATCAATGTTGTCAACTTGGCGCAGAGCCCTATATGCTGACTGGAGGGCAAGTGCATAGTCTCTGAGGGTCTCACCTGGTCTCTGACGTCTGTCATAGAATTTAAGACGAACCTCAGTTGGTGATTGGACTTCGAATTCTTTTCTCAGACGCGTGAGGACCTGGTCAACGGTGGTCTTTTCTGTCGGTGGCCAGGAACGAACTTCCTCAGCAGCTGGACCTTCAAGTTGTCCTAAGAGAAGCTGTACCTGTTGCTTGGGAGAAAGTGATACAAGTTCAAGAGTACGCAATATCTTTTCCTGAAACTGAGCAAGGGTATGAGGATCCCCTCTGTAACTTGGAAGACTGGAGGGTCCTATAAAGAAAGGCAAGCCTGTCGCTATAACAGGAGTTGAAGCAGAGATGGTAGCTGTCTCCTGAGGTGCAGGAGAACTGGAGGATGAGGTTGTAGTGTTATCTGCGCCAGACAGGGCATCTCGAGGCGATGTAGACATTTTTGCAAAAATTAGGATACTGTCTCTTTAAGTAAAATAATAAGGCTTCTGTCTCTTTTATGAAATGCAAATCTCAGCAAATACAAAGTCACTTTATAAAATGCACTTATCTGTATCCCAGGAATGGCAGGTAACAGCAGACAATGGCAGTGGAGGTTCTGGCAGAAGTGATGAGCAGGAGCTGCAGGCAGGATGATCACTTTGATCCTTGAAGAGATAAGGAGTCTTTGCAAAAAGAATTGGGGGCAGGGAAGTTGGAGTCTTGTTACAGCTGGGATGGATTTGGATTCAGTGTTGGATAGAGATGGCGACACCCAGTTTTGGCACCTGGGGGAAGTTTGGTGGGGGGAGTTTACTCCTGCTGAATTGCTCAAGAAGCTAGTCAATCCAAAATGGTGGAATATGCAGTCACACAGCATGGCATACAACAACACAGTCTTTAGGCAGGCACAGAGGCAGAATGCTTTCACCCCCACTTTGTAGAGAGTATCGGTTAGTCTTGGAGCAGTAGTTCTCCAGAAGCAACATACAGTCTTTAGGCAGGCACAGAGGCACAATCCTGTTCGTGACGCCACAAAAAGGGGTTTGCAACACTCAGGAGGGCCAGGGCTGGTATCACGGTAATATATCAGATGTGGCCGGCTTGCAGGGAGTCCCTGGGTCCCGAATGTGCACAAAATTTCCCTTTTTGATGTCCCCGACTACCCTCCCCTGCGTGATATCTGACAATGACAACAGACAACCAGGCTTCGGGGGTAATCGTTGCTTTTCTTTTTACTAGCAGGACAAAGTAATACACATGTACATATGGAGGACTTCTTCACATACAATACAGCGATCTTTGCAGGTAGTGTCCAATTAGCGGAGGATGGGGCAGAATGCTTTGGATAGTGGTTGCTTGGCAGTTAACTTGTATATACTTGTAAAGATGGCCTGTATCCAGGGGGTTAGTCCTCAACAAACTGGGTACACGTATGTAGAAGAACAAATACAATTTTTCTTAGCAGCGGGAGATTCTCAATTTCTGCCAGACTAGCTATGGGCTTCTTTAAATATAGATTTGTCCCAAAGACTTACTTGGATAGAGATATACGTGGGGGGTCCCAGATGTATGGATAACCAGGTCCATCAACTTCAGCACTTGTAAGATTAGAGCTTCAGAGGAAAACGCTCTCTGAGAAGGGCCTTGAAGATAGGGAAGAAGACATCTCTGCTTGGTGCACCCTGATAAGTCGGAAGCCATTATCCATGCTCCATGTGCTCTGTCTCACAGCTGTGTCTACACTTGTAGCCCCACACAAAAGACATCAGCCAAAAACGTCCCCAACCCCCTCTAGAGAGGGTGGTCACTCAACTCTCCCTCCAGGCCAGTCAAGGGAGCCTCATTGGTCCTGGAGGTCAGCTAATCATAATGGACACTCCCTTTACAGTTACAACTCAAATTACAATGGCAAAGTATAGGCAGGTGCAGTTCACAAAAACATCCACAAGATGGCGCATTAATAGACCCCCTGTGTGCTGGCTCTGGAAGAATAGAAATATATAGAAGGAATGAAGGGGGAGGAAAATATTTACCTTATATGAAAATGTCCATGCTATCTCGGTCTGCATTAGAGGGAATTGGACTAGCAGTACCGGGACATTACAGAAATATCTAAGAATAGCTATTCAAATAGCTGGCCGCAGAGAGCATTTTCAGTTTACCGCCCTCCCTTTTGGCATATCGTCAGCCCCGTACGTCTTCACCAAGACGGTCGCCCCCATCGCCGCTGCTCTAAGATTAGAGGGGCTCTTCGTGGTTCCATATTTAGACGACTGGCTCATAAAAGCTCAGTCTACTTCTCTACTCTGCCAACATCTTCAGATCGCTGTATCCCTCCTTCAGAAACTAGGATGGGTGATCAACTGGGAGAAATCCGAGACGGTGCCGTCCACCCGGAGGAAGTTTCTCGGATTTATTCTGGATTCCCAGAAGATGCAGATCTACCTTTCCGGCTCAAGGAAACTCAAGATAGAGGCAGCTGCCCGCTTTCTGTTTGGAACTCGGCGAATAACCATCCGGACCACCATGAGAGTTCTAGGCCTGATGTCCTCTTCAGTCAGGGCGGTTCCTTGGGCCTTATGGCATTTGCGTCCCCTTCAGAGGGAAGTGCTGAGCGCCTGGAACAGGTCGCCACGGGGACTGCAAAAGAAGATCTGCCTTTCTCCCGCTACCCGTCTTTCCCTCAGATGGTGGATACACCTGAAAGACGGAAGGTCTACGGTCCCTCCACAGTGGGTCCTGCTGACAACGGATGCATCCCATCAGGGATGGGGAGCCCACTTGGACGACAAAACTATACACGGCGTTTGGGCACATCCAGAACAGGGGTCATCCAACCTGAAGGAACTTCAGGCAGTGTACCTTGCCTTGTGTCACTTCGCCCCCCTCCTCAAGGGGAAGGCGGTCAAAGTCCGGTCGGACAATATGACGACGGTCATCTATATAAACAAACAAGGCGGTACCAGATCCCGGGCCCTTCAAAGAACCACGAATCTAATCTTCTCATGGGCAGAAAAGAACCTGTCCCATCTATCCGCTGTTCACATCAGAGGCTCGCTGAACATAGTAGCGGATCAGTTGAGTCGGGGTATTTCCGTATTCCGGAGAATGGTCGCTTCATCCAGGAATATTCCAGCAGATCGTCCAAAGATGGGGTCTCGCAGAGGTCGATCTTATGGCAACCCGACTCAACGCCAAGGTACAGACCTTCTGTTCCCTGTATCAGGAGGACAACCCCTTGGCAGTGGATGCCCTGTCCATCCCATGGAGGTTCAGGCTGATTTACATCTTCCCTCCAGTTCCCATCATACCCAGGGTATTGATGAAGATAAGACAGGACCAAGTCTCGGGCATCGCCATAATCCCGTTCTGGCCAAAAAGGACTTGGTTTGCCCAGCTCATGAGGATGAGTCAAGGCATTTATTGGAGGCTTCCCCCCCTCCCAGACCTGGTAACTCAAGGAGAGCTACTCTGCCAGGATCTGAGGAGGTTCAACTTGACAGCCTGGAAGTTAACCAGTCCCTATTAAGGAATAGAGGACTTTCAAAGGCCGTCCTAAAGACGATTTCCTGTGCCCGTTCAGAAGCTACAAATAGAAGTTACCAGAGGATTGGTAACATCTTTAAAACTTGGTGCCAGGAGCACGAAGTGGACTCCGTGGATCCTCCAGTAGGTGTGATCTTGGACTTTCTTCAGGACGGCCTTGACAGGGGCCTCTCGGTTGCCACCTTGAAGGTGCATATGGCCGCCCTGTCCGCCTGTCTGGGGAGGCGATTATCTCAAGACCCCCTAGTAAGTTCCTTCCTTAAAGGGGCGGGGAGGTTGAGACCAGCAGTATCTGCTCCAGTCCACAAGTGGGATCTCAGCACGGTCCTTTTGCCGCTATGTGGTAAACCCTTTGAACCTCTGGAGTCGGTAGAGCTGAAGTTCCTCTCCTACAAGGTAGCATTCCTCTTGGCAATAACATCAGCCAAGAGGGTAGGAGAATTACAGGCGTTCTCCTGTGAAGAACCGTACATCAGCTTCTATGAGGACAGAGTCCAGTTAAGATATCTACCGGGATTTACCCCCAAGGTTCCTTCTGTGACCAACAGATGCCAGCTGGTCACACTTCCAGTATTCTATCCAACACCCTCCACTCCGGAGGAGGTTAAACTTCATTCTCTTGATTTGTCAAGGTGTTTAAGGATTTATCTAGAGCGCACGCGCTCTTTTAGAAGATCAGAAAACCTCTTTGTAAACTTTTTCGGGAAGTTAAAGGGCCTGGCGGCCTCAAAACCCACCATTTCTAGGTGGGTGAAGGAGACTATTAAAATTGCTTTTGAGATACAGGACTTATCTCCTCCGGCCTTCTTAACAGCGCACTCCACGAGGGCAGTCTCTACCTCATGGGCAGAAAGGTGCGCCTTGCCGCTTGACCAGATCTGTGCGGCGGCATCGTGGAGCTCAGACTCCACATTTGTAAAGCATTATAGACTGGCTACCCAGTCTGCGGAAGCTTCGGCTTTCGGCCGTACAGTATTGAGTTCTGTAGAACGCCCACCCTAATAAAGGGACTATGCTTGCTATCTCCCCATATTGTGCCGCTGGTGGGACGCAAGGGAATGATGGGTTATGTAGATAACCTGTTTTCCCTAAGTCCCAACAGCGGCACAAGTCTCCCTCCCTATAATTTGGTAGAGGAAAACAGATTAAAATGTGTAAAAGTTGCTTGTATGCACTTGTAAAGATTGTATGTATGTGGAAGATACCAATATCTTTACTGTAAACATATTGTATTGTACAGAGCCTATTATAGGTTACTTAATATTAACACGCAGGGGGAGGGGTGTGGTGCCCTCATATAGGGTCCAGCCAGGTGTTAAGTCTGGCTAATTAAAAATTCCGCCTGTCCTACCAGCACACAGGGGCAGAAAATACCCCATATTGTGCCGCTGTTGGGACTTAGGGAAAACAGGTTATCTACATAACCCATCATTCATGTTAGCTATAGACCTGGGATTCTAGTTTTAGAGGATCCGTCACTATCATATCCATGTGAAATGCAGAGATTCTGATACAATTTATGCGATTATTTTATTCACTTTACTATATTTATCCAATATCACAGTGATGGAATTTCTGAGTCATCTGCGGCCCACGAGGCAGCGAGCATCTCTCCTGGGCTTCATGGTAACAATTAGAATTCATGCCAAGAAAAATACAAGTTTTATATTATCTTGTACAGAATAGTGGCAAAGGAGGACAGCGTCAACATCAACAACCTCATCTAACATACAAAGAACATTACAGTGGTGTTATGTTCTAGAAGTTCGATGGTCTCATGCTTGGACCTGGAACTCTAGTCTCAATGTTGTCCATCCTGCTGAGCTCCTGTTTGATTTGGTGGTCCTATTGGAGAGCTACTTTTACCATGTGGGCAAGGGCATATTGGTGGAGATCTGACCACTTACACCCCCACTGGGGATTTTGTCCCCCTGTTCTAAGTGGAGCAGGGGTCGGGCAGTACACCCACCACTCCACACATCCAATCATTTCAACAGGAGTGCTCGCGATAGCTTGGGTTGCCTCTGGTTCTCCAACTGAAATGAATGCAGTGGTGCACAGACCGTCCGACCACCTGTGCAATCACCACTGCATTCAGGACGGGTCACTGGTGGTCACTAAGTGCCATACAATTCCCAGATGGCATAAACGACCTCCTTGTTGACCTCATAATTTCAATACAGTCTACACCCCTTTCCCTGCACGGAACGTGTCTGGAAAACTCTCCCATAGACCTCTCTTGCTACCTAGGGTCATGAGACTGTTGTAAAGCATATCACTTAAAGGTAGTGTGCAGGGCTTCAAAAACAGGGCTGCTTTCTTAGGAAGTGATGTCATATCCATTGGTCACATGGCCATAGTCCAGTTCCGCACCATTCATTTTAATAGGAGGGAGATGTGGTATTGCCGTGTAACCAACACACGTCGTTTCCGGAGAAGAAGAAGAAGCAGTCATGTTTTGAAGTCCTGCACAACCCCTTTAACAGAGCAGAGAAAAAGCTCAGACAAGATGGCCGACCCTGTAATCATGTACAGAAAATACAATGGAAAAAATTAAAACCTGAGAAGACATATTTTCTCTGATTCTGTAAGCCCTTCCCGATGTCTACCTTAATGGTACGGTGGATGTCGGGTCTATAAACTAAGCAGTAGAGTGGGCGCCATAACTGTATTAAACAGTAATGCCTGTAAATCCTAGTCTATGATCGCTGACTTTTAACTCATCAATCCCCATGCCGCCTCCCTCCCACTCTTGATCTGCTCGATTTTACTGTATAAAACATCGGACAATTCCCCACAATGTTATAAATCACAGCTACATCTTGCGACACAAAAAAAGATGCTTTATACCTTTTAGGGTGTCACAACTTTAACCCTTAAGTACTATCATGGTGTCTATCGTAATGATATGTATGATAAACACCATGATAGTACTTAAGGGTTAATAGCTAAAACAATGTTTGGCGCTTTTCAACGTTTCACATTGTATCACCTTTAAAAAAAAAAAAAATCCAAAAATATAAATTTGGTATCCCAATGATTATGTCGACCCAAAGAATAATAAGTAGAGATGAGCTAGTAGTACTCTATCAAGTAGGTATTCGATCGAATATTACGGTATTCGAAATACTCGTACTCGATCCAGTACCACTCGCTATTCGAATGTAAAAGTTCGATGCAGAACCAGCATTGATTGGCCGAATGCTATACAGTCGGCCAATCAACGCTGGTTCTTCTCCTATCTTTAGAAGTCTTCTTCGTGCAGCGTCCCCGTGGCGTCTTCCGGCTCTGAATTCACTCTGCCAGGCATTGGGCCTGGGCAGAGCCGACTGCGCATGCCCGCTTGTAGTGCTTGTAGTGTGGGCATGCGCAGTCAGCTCTGCCCAGGCCCGATGCCTGGCAGAGTGAATGAAGAGCCGGAAGACGCCGCGGGGACGCTGCAAGGAGAAGACTTCTCGGAGGATCCAGCCCGACCCTCACTCGTGGACTTGGTAAGTGTAATTTGATGGAACGTTGCCTACCCCTGAAATGAGCATTTTCCCCCCATAGACTATAATAGGGTTCGATATTCGATTCAAGTAGTCGAATATTGAGGGGCTACTCGAAATGAATATCGAACCTTGGACATTTTACTGTTCGCTCATCTCTAATATTAAGGAATGTATCACTGAGGCTGAGTGCACACTGATTTTTTGGTGCGGAAACTGTTATGTTGGACCAAAAAACGGGTAGCCACGACTGGATGCTGGTGCAGAGCACTGGGATCCAGTCAGCAATCTGCTCCGTATTAAGACCAATGAATGTGCTAGTCGGGAGGAGAGAGTGTCTTCAGGCGGATTCATGAGGCTAATCGGCCTGAAGAATGAGCACGTCCCTTCTTTTTTCCGTGAGTTGGAACAAACGGCTCCTGGAAAAACGACCTGAGCGGCTCCCATTGATATCAATGTGAGCCGTCTTTTTGGTCAGGATTTTGAGGCAGATACGGCCTCAAAATCCTGACCAAAATACCCCGTGTGAACTCAGCCTTAGGCTGCACAGTGAAGGCTGAAAAAAATGTAAGAAAAATTGCGCGAATGCAGTTTTTCTCTAATTCCACCTCATTCTGAATTTTCTTTGAGCTTCCCAGGACATCGATGGAATTTAAAATGGTAACATTACAAACTTCAATGTGTCCCGCAAAAAATAAGTCCTTATACGGGCTTATATATTTCGTAAAAAAATGAGAAAAAAAAATGCTTCTATAACGTCAGGAATACAAAAAAAACAAAAATTGTCTATGGTGGGAAGTTGCTATTTCTCTACTCTGTCATATAAGACCCTGCCTACTACCCGTTCAGCTCCGCTACATCTGTATATTTTCTTGATTCCTAGCAGGATTTTTGTTTTTGTAAATTAAAAAAAAAAAAAAACACAGGATGAAGTGGAAATTACGCAAGGGCCTGAACTAGTGGATGTTCCAGTCTAAAAACAATCTGCTTACAACCATTAGAAGATAATAGAGATGCCCCGGGGCAAGGAAATTTCCTATCCAGCTAATACTCCACGAAATATCTGGCTATTTGCAGTATACAACAATATCCAGCTGCAAGTGATTATCTAACAGCAGCTGGATTGTAACTCTACCCCACCGGGAGCGTTCCAAAAATATCCCGTCTGTGACTCGACTCTAATAGGAACCACTCTCCGAAGGAAGCCAAGGCTTGAATGAGCCGTACACAACAACAGTTCTCAGCCGTGTGTCTCCAGGTCCGCTGCCAAATCCTCTGCAAATCTTCAGGGGGTTTGGACCAGAACTTACAATGAGATTGCTTACTAACCATGGATTTCATAGACAATAAAATGCAAATTTCAGCAAAGGATACAATGCTAATAGTCTGAGCCCAGGTCCTCCGTAACGTTGTAATAGAGTATTGATGGTGCTAGTTAAAGGGCCACAAAAAACAGATAGGTGGGGGTCTTGGTGTAGGATCTGGTGCAAGTGACCCAGCGATATTTGGTACCTCCAGGGGGGTCGAGTCCAAAGTTGCAGCAGGTTTTAAGACGGAGGCCACATGTGGAAAATCTCTATATTTTATATAAGTCCGTGCTTTATATTTCCCTTTCCCATTGAAGCCATTCTTGGCTTTGGCTCTAAAAACCACAGTAAAATCTGCAACAAAAACACAGCCCTCCTGCAAGGTGTGGCCTCAGATTAGCATGGCGTTCACAGGTTTCGAAACGAGACTATATCGAGTCCAAATGGAGAAAAAAAACTAAAGCTGCTCATTGGAGCTTCTGTATAAGATGAAAAAAAAAATCCTTGAATATTATCTTAAGAAAAACACGAGTCAGAAATTTCAGCCAATTGATCGCATCCCATAAAGTTTCCGTAATGTAAGTTATCGTGAAAGTCATCAAGTGGTCGGAGACCCTTGTAAGACGCTTGTAAGACGCTTCACCGAAGGTTCTCACTCATTAAAGGATTCTGACAAGCCGCCTCCGCACATAATTATGACCTTGAGAAATTTGTGTTCCTCGGATCTGAACGTGTTCTCTAGCACTTTCTTAATTACTTGGTAAAAAATAACTCTCTTCTCATTTTCTTGGGATTAAGTTGAGCTGCCGTTGGAAGAAAAGGACATTAAAACAAACTTTATGGAAATTGTCTGGTTATTAATAAAGTTTTCTTATTTGTACAGATAATCCCCTTGTCGTGATAGTGGCACATGTTGTCACAGACTTACCCCGGAATATAGTTTTACCTCGAATTTAAAATCCTTTCATAAAGTTGAAATATGTGCAGGGTCTTGCTGGGTAGTCTGCTGATAATAGTGCCATTATGTCTGCATCATATTTCATGTTTTTCTCAAGGCTAGGGGTTTATACAATAAGGAGCATTCTGTCCCCTTCCCTTATCCATTATTACTGCTACTGGTTTATGCATATGTAATTCTGCCAGAAGTGTCTGTAAAATAGCAAAAATAACAGAGAAGATCCAAGAACACTGAACTGCAAATACAAGGTGCGATGCAGCTAAAAAGATCCCTGACTCTGAAAAACAACAATATATGAGCACAGTTTGGAAAGCCCCTCTCTAATTGCATAAGCAGCCAGAACAGTGGCGTAACTAGGAATTGCAGGGCACCGTGGCGAACTTTTGACATGGGACCCCCCGACCGACGCCGAAGACCTCGACTGACCCCCTCCTACGCATTCCTGTGCGTTCTATTATCCCCCAATCCCCCATAGTGGGTCCTACACATAGTATTATCCCCCATAGTGGCCCCTTCACACAGTATTATCCCCCATAGTGGCCCCTGCACACAGTATTATCCCCCATAGTGGCCCCTCCACACAGTATTATCCCCAATAGTGGCCCCTGCACACAGTATTATGTCCCATAGTGGCCCCTGAACACAGTATTATCCCCCATAGTGGCCCCTGCACACAGTATTATCCCCCATAGTGGCCCCTGCACACAGTATTATCCGCCATAGTGGCCCCTGCAAACAGTATTATCCCCAATAGTGGCCCCTGCACACAGTATTATCCCCCATAGTGGCCCCTGAACACAGTATTATCCCCCATAGTGGCCCCTGCACACAGTATTCTAGCCCATAGTGGCCCCTGCGCACAGTATTATACCCCATAGTGGCCCCTGCACACAGTATTATCCCCCATAGTGGCCCCTGAACACAGTATTATCCCCCATAGTGGCCCCTGCACACAGTATTATCCCCCATAGTGGCCCCTGCACACAGTATTATACCCCATAGTGGCCCCTGAACACAGTATTATCCCCCATAGTGGCCCCTGCACACAGTATTATCCCCCATAGTGGCCCCTGCACACAGTATTATACCCCATAGTGGCCCTTGCACACAGTATTATCCCCGAAAAGACCCCCGAGTATAATGATAGCAGTGGTAGCGGCTGTCACTGGGCCCCTAATGTCCCGGGCCCTGTGGTAGCTGCCTCTGCTGCTATGGCGGTAGTTACGCCACTGAGCCAGAATATGCAAAAGAAGATACAAAATAAGACTTTTCTTACATTGTAAGCCTTTTAGATGTGCAGAATGTTTCGTGCAGTCTTGTGTGGAAGATGTGAGGAAAATCAGCCCTTCCCCTCTCCACTCACTGTGAAGATGTCTTGTTTTTGTTTTTTTAATGGTACCTAAGGATGGACTTTCCTTAGCTTGTAACGGGGAGTGAGTAGCAAATTTGAAGGAAAAAATCTACCATAACGGTTTTGGAAATACGCAGCATGTCAGTTATACCTACAGAAATGCGGGAGGTGCAGTGTGGGGTGCTGGTTTTTTTTTCCATTTTAGAATTGGCATCTCCATTGCTGAGATTGTACATGAGCTCTTTGGAGGGAGTTGTCGTTGCTCCAAAGAGCTCCATTGCACAATCACACATCACTATTACTTTTTGGGACACTGCATTCTTACTAACAAGTGCGCTATTTGGAGCTTCATTTCTATCTGGGGCACTATGTGGGGTCGTGCTAGTCTTTGGGGCACTATTGTGTGCTGAATTCTATGCTAGATATTATCATCTGGTGCACTTTTGGGGCACTTTTATAGTATGGGGCACTGTCTTGTTACGGATAGGACACTGCACTAAGCAAGACTCTCTGCCCACATGCCAGACTTCATATCTGCAGACGAGAAGAGGAAACTCTACATCCTACTGGGAGAAGAAGAGGCCACTGTGGAGATCGCTGCCCAATACGTGTCCAGCTGTCACCAAACAAGAGGAAAATGAGACTCCACGGACTGTTATATTTATCCCAATACACCCGCCCCACCCACCCCCACCCCCACCTCCCCATATAGCAGCCACCAACGAAGAGGAAGATGAGACTCCATGGACTGTTATATTTATCCCAAAACACCCGCCCCACCCACCCCCACCTCCCCATATAGCAGCCACCAACGAAGAGGAAGATGAGACTCCATGGACTGTTATATTTATCCCAAAACACCGGCCCCACCCACCCCCACCCCCACCTCCCCATATAGCAGCCACCAACGAAGAGGAAGATGAGACTCCATGGACTGTTATATTTATCCCAAAACACCCGCCCCACCCACCCCCACCTCCCCATATAGCAGCCACCAACGAAGAGGAAGATGAGACTCCATGGACTGTTATATTTATCCCAAAACACCCGCCCCACCCACCCCCACCCCCACTTCCCCATATAGCAGTCACCAACGAAGAGGAAAATGAGACTCCATGGACTGTTATAACCGAACCCCCCCCCATACCCACCACTCACCCAACCCAACTCCCCACCCACCCACCCACTTTACTAGCTTTGGCAATGCCAAATACCTATTCGGACGTGCCAATAAAGCATTTTTTGATTTGATTTGATTTGTATTCCAGCAGTACAGCGGTGTATTTGGGGAATTGGCCATCCTATCAAGTACATCCCATTTGGGGAATTAACTCTATAGTTTGATATTTTGGACTTTTGTGTGTGTGACAATATCAAATCGAATATATTCCTTTTTTTGGACACTTCCATGCATAATAGCTATCATGATAACACCTTGGAATACAACAATCTTACCCAGTGGGGGTCGAGGGGGGTTGAGTGGGCTCGTAGACTTTGGCAAAAAGTGTCAGCTCTCAGCTGGTCCAATGCCCGCCATACTGTTACAGTACTGTGTTACCACTCATAGCCCAACATAACAGTACAGAGCATGACGATGTTATAAACAGTCATATCAATATGGCCTAAATGTCCTATTAATATTATAAATGTGAAAGTTTGTGTGTTTGGATGTTTGTTCCTCAATCACACCCGAATGGCTCAATGGATTTCCTAGAAATTTCACACACGCCTACATATTGGCCAGGAAGGGGTAATAGGCTACTTTAAAAGTGTGTCACTCACCCCAAAACGCCACCGCGACCCTCCAAAGTTGTCTCCAGCTCCGCTGTCGGCCCGGGCATCACGTCAGCGCAGAGAGTTACAGGCAGCTGCTATTGGTGCATGGCGGTGTGTGGGCAGGTTAGGGAGCCAGCACAACGGCCCCATAGGTTTGCGCAACGTCCCAGGACACTCTCTTCAACATGGCGGCTGCTGCAAGTTTCCCCAAGCCGCTCATATGCCGGCTGGCCAAACATGTCCTCTTGCTGCTGCTAATCTGCGCAGCCGCACAAACACACGTACTGTGCGGCCGGGAAACCCGATATGACGGCCACCCACACATCTCCTCATGTGGGGAAAAAGGAGAGGGCAGCAGGGCCCGTGGGGTCCCGGCCCACCATGCTGTGAGAGGGGGCCGCGCTGGCCGCAAGTAGAGGGGCGTTGGGGCCCATGGGCTGCACTGCAGGTGGTTTGCGCAAGTGTCAGGGGGCCGCCAACGAAGTTGTGGGTTATAGCTAGTAGAGAATATTGGGGGCTTTTAAGGATAACTCTTGGGAATATGAAATCTGAACATCACTGAGTTGGTGCGACCTATGGGGGTGTGATGATCCCGTGTACAATAGAGAGGTGTAAGTCCAAACTGTAATCTCTACACAAAACATCTATACAATCCTTCTACATCAGGAACTAAATTGTAAATGATTCAGATGCGATGGGAAAGCAGGAAAGTGAAGAAAACCAGCTGTAGATATGAAGAGGCTTTGCCGGTCCCAGCGGAATCCTTGAAATCCTTAAATTCTAAGGCTTAGACGACGTATGACAGTTCACACGTAAAGAGGCAGTCACTTAAAGGAAAACTTCAGACAGAAATGGGGAACTGCACATTGTCAGAGCTTGTTGTGGTCGCTGTTACAGTATGGCTTCTACAATATGGTGGTTTCTGGCTGTTTGGCTCAGTACTGTAAAAAAATTGAGAGTCTTAAGCAGTTGATACCTTTTTTAATGGCTAGCTAAAAATGATGACAGATTGCTGGCTTTTAGGATTTCTCGGATCCCTTCCTCAGGCTTAAACACAACTTCTCTTAAACTATACCTGAGGAAGGGATCTGAGCAATCCCGAAAGCTTGCAATCTTGACGATATTCTAAGACTGAATCATGGCTGTACCCCCTATGGCTTTTCATGTTACATAACATTATACAAGTGTGCGGTCGTTCACACATTATATAAATTAACTCTTGATAAGCCTCTAATTTTTTTTCAAAATAGTGGCCCGTTTCCTATGAGTAATCACCCTAAATATTGTTCCTAATTGATATAGTGCAACAGTGCCAAAAACCGAGCCTGAATATAATGGTTAGCCGACAGTTTGTGCTCCCTCTAGTGGCCAGTTAAGCCTCTACAATGAAAAATTCTCCCTAGCCTATATTTCATGTAATGATTAGAGTAGATGATGGATTTCTCTCTCCTTCGGGAGCCAAACCATTTTTCACTAAGCTGTAGAACTAGAGGAGAAGCCGAGCGTCACATTATCCTCCGTGTAGCCGTCACCCCGGGCTTGTTCTTTCGATTATAAGAAGATATATGTTCTGTAGAAAGAAAAGGAAACTCGATAGATTGATCTGACCGGGTAGGTAATGTTTCTTGCATTATTGGATCGTGCTATAATCAGATTTCCTGATCTAGTGTACCAGAGACGCGTCAGTATGAAATAATGTGTAGTACATTAGATAAGCGGTGTACGGCTGGGCCTACACCGTGCACCGTCATCTAGCAACCGATAGTTTTCATTTCCTGTACACTAGTATGGCAAAAGGAGATAAGTGTCAATGTCTGTGAAATAGACTGGACGTATATTAGTGTTTGTGCCTCTTCTAACCTTGTATATGGCGCCATCATAGTCCACAGGACTTTAAAGATATCGTCACCCCTGTCCCATATAGGGCTCACAATCTACATTCCCTATCAGTATGGCTTTGGAGTGTGAAAGGAAACCGGAGCGTCCGAAGGAAACCCATGCAAACACAAGGAGAACATACAAACTCCTTTAACATATTGCCCTTGGCTGGAATTCAACTCAGGATATGGCAGGAGACTGGTATGAGTTTTAGTGAATGAGCTGAGCCAAGGTCCACCCCAATCCATGGCGCAGGTCGGGCCTTGGTAAAAGGACCTTTTGGCAGTGTTCTGGTATCCGGAATACACAATCTGTATATTGGCCATATTTCCCGGACTGTACTGTCTGGAGGAAGGCAGAGGTACCACACATCTTCTCGTATGCTATGGTGCAATGCGGTAGGATTCGCCAATCCAGTTTCAAGTCCTTTACCATGGTACTCCCTTCTTTGGTATAGTGAAATGGTTTTTATTGTTGCAAAAATGGATTACAAGATCGTCCACCAATGTGGGCATTCACGGCAACAGACACGCCATTCACCATTAGTCATGCCTTGTTGTGATCAGGCTAAATATGAAGCAGGATGAAAGGGACCCCCCGACATTCTCAGGATCTCGGAAGGATTCAGCAACGATCAATGACCAATGATCAGGTTTAGAGATGAGCGAACACTCGGATCAGCCGATCCGAACAGCACGCACTCATAGAAATGAATGGAAGCACCTGTGACGCTGACTTTGCTGGCGGCCGGCCGGCTAATCCGAACAGTGTTCGCTCATCTCTAATCAGGTTTGTATCCCCTAGCCTATGAACAGAGGCTAAATACTTTTTTGTGGTATAACCCACCCACCCCCTTCCTTAAATGGAGTCCGTGTCTAGAACCCAACTCAAACTGACAGATAAATAGGTCACATACTTGGTTTTTGCAAAAAAATTGTAGCCGATGTTCCAAAGAGCTAATTTGCATATTAACAAAATTCATGAATATCTCAGCAAAGGACCAATTCAAAAGGGGAAAACTCCCTTTGATTCAGGTGACCCTCGCTCTATCCAAACTAGGGAGTACGCGTCCTCTAAATACAAGCTGAAACAAATCTTCTGGGGTCGCCCGACTTATATAGGATGGGGACAATGGACTGACCAGTACTGATAAATGGGCTGCATTTTGCATTTGTGGGGCTGCTCTCTCTACAGCTTATAAGGAGGCAGGGTCAAGAAGGAGTACGCACAAAGACGTTCCTGGACGTCCCGGATAATACTGAGCTTGGATAACATGTAATTCCCGGCGGAATGGTGAGGACATTGGGTAGAATCACGGAGCCTGTCATCTCTAGTTATAATGGAATTGGTGAGAATGAGGCGGATTGGGGGGGATCTCAGCTCGGCTGTCTCTTCCTGCCAAAGTTCAGCGGAGAGATTTAAGACTTGTCATCACATTAGAGCCTTCATAGAAGAAAATACTCAAAAACTTTGGTTTATTGGTAAACTTTCCCTGACGCTTTAGAAAGTGAACTATTGTAGATAATAGCAACCAAAGGACATGAATTACTATGTAGTACACAGCGAACTGAAGCTGTATAATCTGCATTATTAACCCCTTAATACTTGGTGGTGGTACTTTAAGTGGTGGCTTTGGATAGTGCAACCTTTCAGTCTGGTTGTGACCTACCTATTTTAAAGTTAGTTAATGAAGCTGAAATATGGAAATGGAGAAGTTGGCAAAGGCTGCAGTTCACTCCTTTGGTTTCCATCTGCTTCAGCACCCACCGTATTCCCCTGATGTGGCTCCCTCAGAGCCACTACCACCTATTCCCACAGATGAAGACACGTTGGTGGAAGTAGTTTTCCCTCTGTTCTTTTGGAGTAGCAGGACGGAACGTTCCACCACACCACAATAATGAAACTCCAAGAGTAATGGAATACATGTGTCACCCTCAAAGGAGAATATGTTGAGACTAGGGTTGAGTGATCTTTTTAGGTGGGATCGAGATCGGTACTATTTCCCACAATGCTTGCTTCCCACAATTCTGAGTGGAGCGTATACTCAGTGTGGAGGCTCCACTGCGGTTCCATAGGAATGAATGGAAGCAGCCGGCACTCAGCCTTAACCCCCTGTGCGCCGGCTGCCTTCATTCATTCTAATGGGAGAATAAACTAACATCTCTAGTAGCCACTTACCTCCAGAGATGGCTGCTCAGTTGCCCGGTGTTCTAGTTCTTCGTCGCCTCACTGCCGCTCCATGCTGCTCTTCTCGCCTCGCTGCTGCCGCCTCCCAGGTTAGTGTTTAAAAAGCTAGGAAGGTGGGGCTTGTGGCTTAGGAGAGTGTGGGTGGGTACAGGGCGGGGAGATGTGACGTCTCCCCTCCCAGTACCCGCCCACTCTCTCCTAACCCGCCCACACTCTCCTAATCTGGGAGGCAGGGGGCAGCGAGGCAAAGAAGAGCAACGTGGAGTGGTAGCGAGGCGAAGAAGAACACCAGGCACCCGAGCAGCCATCTCTGCAGGTAAGTGGACACCAGGGGGGACTAAGTAGCCAGAGGATTTTAAAAAATCCTCTGGCTACTTAGTAATTCACTACACAGCGTGGATTCTAACAATTAAAGCGTTCACTTGTTAGATTCCATGCTGTATAGTGAATAGGATTGCTTTTAAAATCCGATCTCCGATTAATAAAAAAATCCCATTGACTTGCATTGGGATCGAGATCGGGTTTGAATGAAAAATGATCGAAAATCGGATTTTAAAATCGATCCTAAAAAGTCAGCTCAACCCTAGTTGAGACCTGACTGCAAAATTTTGACCTGCTACTTCTTGGTCAGACCACGAACTTTCCAGGTGACCCTCGTATACATAAGTACAGTGCTTAACAAAAAAAGATGTAAAATAAAATGGGAATAAAGTACAGAAAGGACAGATGGCAAAGTAGGCTGTGAGGACACAGAAATCATGTGTTTCCTCATGTTTATTACCTTACATTACCTTACCCAGCTTCCTTTCAGGCTAGGTGGTAGACGATACGATAGAAGAGGTGAATTAACATAAATCTGTATTTCTATAAAATCCACTTAGGATGCTCCAGCTTTGATTCCATAGGAGGCCATTCCCATCCATTTTGGTTTCACATATAGGCTTGTAACAGTTCTATAGTCCGGTAGTAAGTACTTTCACATCCAAGAATTGAATTTCGGGTTTAGAACTCGCCAAGGTAAACTTTACATCAGGATCCAACTTAAGTATTTCTGAAAGAGATGAAGACCCTCCATTACATCTTTTCCAAATCAGGAAGTAGTTGTCTATTTATCTCCACCCCTTCAGGACATGCTCGAAGCGGTGGGAGATACAAATGGACTCTTCCTCCATTATCGACATAAAAATATGTGCAACAGGCGTTACATTCGTGCCCATAGCGGTGCCATGTCATTGTAAATAGTCTCGAAACATGGAATAATTGCATACCAATACCAGTTCTAACAGCAACAAACCTTATCAGAAAATGAAGATGTTATATACAGTACATATGTATATACTGTAAATAGTGTGGCTTAATATTATAAATTTTTATATATCTTAGAAATCTGTTTCCTTCGCGACTTATAAAGTTTTTCTCCTCCTCCTTTAGTCTGACTGCTTGTTAACATTATATCTGTGTCCATATTCAGTAGTGAGATCCTCTTGCATTTGGTTTATGTATTGTCTCATTTTCTGCTCACAGCCTCTTATCTACAACCTAGCGGTGGTTAAAAACAAAGAATAGCAAAATGTAACATCAATTATTTGAGTGTCTTTTCAAATCCCTCTTCATAAACTAATATGGAGAAAGTAACTGTAAAGTGTAGAGAAAAAATTTTTTCAGATATATTACAAAGTTTCAAGTTTTAACATGTATGAAAAGTTTTTATAACTGGTGGTAACTTTTGGAGCACCGCGATCAATAAAATAAAACTTGAATGCACCAAGAAGTATCAAAAAAGCGGCAGCACACCAATGTATGACTAAAGAGGACTTGTATTAGCCCAAAAGTGCAACATTTCGGTCCACAAGGTTGAACGGTCCATCTATCACCATTGTCATATTTTGTCTATACACAAGTTTATTTCTGATATTTGATGGATAATAAGTCGCCACAGACGCAGCTGTTTTACATATTTAAAGGACCCAAGGGACTTGAAGGAAAGAATATCGTGTCCATGTAATCCTCCAGTGTCCTACAGTCGCCTCATACTTCCCATGTCTACAGCAATTTATTTCTAGTTTCTTAAAGGGGTGTTCTTTTCTAAAAAGTGATGGTTATATCATCGTTTATAACAAAAAGTATTCTGCACGGCTGAGATCCCATGATAAGGCCCATAAGCAAAGATTTTTGAGATCATGTGATTGACCATTTATTTGTGGCCTGTTTTCCTAACCCCTTATTGTATTGTTACGGCACCTGCGTGGTAAGGCCCCTTGCAGATGACTCTGGTTGCGGTCAGTGTGCGATCCTTGTATTTCACAGATAGTACACTGAAGCAATCTTTTCTATGCACCCACACACACGTGAATGTCACAGTCCTGTGTGCAGTCCGACACTCCGGGATGCAAACTATAGAACAGGTCCTATTCCTGTCCGATTTTGTGGCCCCTGCTTCCATGGATCCTATTCATTTAATGAAAGGGGCTACGGATGCACGGCGCGTGCACGGGTGACACACATGGAACATTCCCGTGTGCCGCCCTTCTTCTTAATTCATGGAAGACCGGTTGTAAACGGCCTAAGACTGTAGAAGCCGCCTGGTTACTCTGAAGACTCCCAGGCCTGCCGCAGGAATACAACCATTGCAATAGTTCTATAGGGTATTACCATACACTGCAATCCAGTGAATGGGGCCAAGAATGTTTTTAGAAATATTTTTTCAAAAATTAAAATTTAAGGGGTTAATATCAGTACCAAGTTGACAGTCCAGTCATATTAATGTGACCACCGCCTACTTTTGACGCCAACGTTAAATAACCAATCACAGAAGACACGTGTCGTCAGCCATCTTGGTGCACTCATCATTGTGGAAGGCACGATGGATCAGCACCAGTATGCATCTATCCTTGCGGACCATGTTCACCCCTACATGCGAATTGTTTTTCCTCAGGATGATGGCATCTACCAGCAGGATAATGCGACGTGTCATAAAGCTCGCAGTGTACGTGCGTGGTTTGAGGAGCACCAGGATGAGTTTACCGCACTCCCTTTGCCAGCAAATTCCCCGGACTTGAACCCAATTGAAAATCTGTGGGACCACCTCGATCGGGTTGTTCGCGCCATGGATGTTCAACCGCGTAACCTACGCCACAGCACTGGAGTCGGCATGGCTCAACATCCCAGTGACATCATCACAACATCCCCTCTCTTCCTGCACGTCTCACAGCGGTCCGCTCTGCCAAAGGGGGTTATTTGGGATTTTGACAGGTGGTCACATTAATGTCAGTGGACTGTGTAAATTGAATGCACTGAACACTTCGAGGGGACTTCCACCTTATACATAATGCTGTAGTTTTTGAAGGAGAAACATTTGTCAAAAATTTGCACAACACGAAGTGAAAATGTGCTGCACAATATCTCCGCTGCTCGAAACATTGAACCGACACAGAAAAATGTCTGGTATTTGTGTAAATAGCAGTTTGTGGATCTGTCAGGGCTCAGACTTTGGCCTATGTAATACTGGTAGACATGACCCCCGGGGGGCAGTACAAGCGCTTTGTGTACACACTACATACATTAGACACGTCCAGGCTTTCTTCCATACATCCCGGGGTAAGTGATGGGTTGCAGGCTTGCGTCGGAGGACATTACACCCGCTATCAGATTCACTTGGTCACTCACACAGTATACAAATATTTGGAGATCTCTAGGCCCGTAGGGTCTTCCTTGTGGTTCTCACATATTTCTCACGCTATAGAATATTATACAGCTTAATCCGACCTCTGGTGACGGCGCTCGAGTCCGCGCCGGAGTTATGTTTATTTACATATGTCAGATGCCGCTACTTAATTCTGTTTTATTTCTTGAGGATAAAATCACAACTGGTATGGCCTAGGAAAATAAGGAGCGACTAGGAATTTAAGATTAATCTTTGAATGGGTTTGTATATTTGGAAATGCGTTGCATGTTTGGATAGGGGTAGCGTAAGATGGTCTATTGAGGGGGGTGAGGGACATAGTAGGAGAGTTGTAAGATGTCTGAATTTAAAGGGATTGTCTGAGATTAGAAGAATATTCTTTTTAAGAAACAGCACCACTCTTGTCCATAGGTTGTACCTGGTATTGCAGCCCAGACTCATCTAAGTGAATGCAGCAATACAATATATCTTGTTAAAGATTCCCATGAATCGTTCTATGTGAGGATGGCTCGCGTCTCCGATTCATTTCCGCACGACCCCGGAATAAAGTAATTACACTCCGAGGTCTGGTCAGATCCCAGAGTATTATACTTTGGTTTATAAAGAGATCCCCAAATTTATTATATTATTTATTACGGGACTTGCTTGTGTGGTTGTCCAACTCCAGGACCCCACCTATGACTTGTTTGAAGGCACCTCAACCTCTTCCCTGAGCCGATGACGCCACCTTCATCAATGAAGAGTATTGACGTTCATTCTAAAGTCCATGGTGGTCCCATGCCAAAAGTGCTGGGTCATCAATGGCGCCCCCTTCAGCTAGGATAGATGATGCGTCTTGTGTTACCACATTGGCTCCCTTGTTATAGGTGATATAAACATTGCGTGCTTAGGATGCAAGATGGCGGACATCAAATTGTGACTTCCATAGGCTGACCTTGACTTTTGTGGTTTGAGGAAGGGTAAGCATGCATCGTGTAGCTGCTGTTATCTTGGGTCCTATGGATGTGGTGAATTTCAGCTACAATGTTTAGATCACCAATGTGGAGCAGCCACAAAACATTCCAGTTGTATTCTATCATTGATCCATTGATCTATTCAAGGCCTACTATCTAGCTGTGACCATCGGTGTCCTCTCTCTGCCCACCATCTGCTATCCCAAGGTCATGGGCATTGTACTCCAGTCCTTGCTTGTTGCGTGCGCTGGCCCTTTAATAAACTCTAAATCTTATTGCCTACTCCCAGGACCTGTTGGCTACTTAAG
Source organism: Leptodactylus fuscus (assembly GCF_031893055.1). Taxonomy (NCBI): domain Eukaryota; kingdom Metazoa; phylum Chordata; class Amphibia; order Anura; family Leptodactylidae; genus Leptodactylus; species Leptodactylus fuscus. The sequence continues at coordinate 349,683,815 of NC_134265.1, forward strand.
GCAGCTTGTTCCACAAAAGTACCTGAGCAAAATCCTCCCAGTACGCTACAATGGTGTATCACCTCCTTACCTGTTACTTGACCTTGGATCTGTATCTCGTGCCTGTCCTCTGCTTGGCCTGCAATATTGATTCTGCGCCACCTGCCCTGACCTTGGATTTTTGTGATGAACGTACTCTTCCAGCCCTGACCTCGGACCATACCTAGAGGACTCTGTTGCTGTGTTGATGACTAGAGATGAGCGAGTAGTGTTCGATCGAGTAGGTATTCGATCGAATACTACGGTATTTGAAATACTCGTACTCGACCGAGTACCACTCGCTATTCAAATGTAAAAGTTCGATGCAGAACCAGCATTGATTGGCCGAATGCTATACAGTCGGCCAATCAACGCTGGTTCCTCTCCTACCTTTAGAAGTCTTCTCCGTGCAGCTTCCCCGCGGCGTCTTCCGGCTCTTCATTCACTCTGCCAGGCATCGGGCCTGGGCAGAGCCGACTGTGCATGTCCACTTGTAGTGCGAGCCTGCACAGTCGGCTCTGCCCAGGCCCGATGCCTGGCAGAGTGAATTCAGAGCCGGAAGACGCCGCGGGGACGCTGCAAGGAGAAGACTTCTCGAAGGATCCAGCCCAACCCTCACTCGTGGACTTGGTAAGTATAATTTGATCGACCCCTGAAACGAGCATTTTCCCCCCATAGACTATAATAGGGTTCGATATTCGATTCGAGTAGTCGAATATTGAGGGGCTACTCGAAACGAATATCGAACCTCGAACATTTTACTGTTCGCTCATCTCTAGTGTTGATGACTCTTGCCCCGTCTGAGTCAGCTGTCACCTTCATCAGGACTACACCAAGAGGTAGCACTTATTGCTCAGGAATGGTGGGAGCTAGAGAAAAAATTCCAACTGCACTGGAATCAGTGCGGCCACCATCTTTACACACCTGGCATCCACCTTACTAGTAGGGGGTTAATAATTTGCATGTGCCCCCTACCCTAGGAGCTTTAACCCCTTGACTTTTGCATATGTGATGGCACACGCCCTCCGCTTTTGGAAGGACTCGCTGTGTTTCTCAGCCATAAAAGGCTGCTCGGAAGTGTGTCGCATGAATTAAAGGGAAATTATGTCAGGACGTATTTGCGGTAAGATATGATCTTCATAAAACATGGCGGCTTATAATATCTCGGTAATATTATTAACAGCTCTAGCAGCTTCTTAATGTAATTGCCAGGAAGAGCAGATCTGAATTATTGAAGAAAAGAATATCCATTTATTAAAATCTAGACGAGGACATCTATTCATCTCTGATGGAGTCTACGTGGGCTTAGAGGCGGCCGAAACGTACTATTAGGTCAGTAGTCGCATAAGGATTGGGATAAAACTGGAGACACGATACATGAAATATTGTACCGTATATGTGCCGTCTTGTCTGAGCTTCTCCTCTGCTCTTACCGCACTTAGTGTTATGTTTTACAGCACAGTCATGGCCATAGGCAGCAATAGACTGGAGCCGACTCATTGAGGTCTATGGGAGTTTTCCAGGCCTGCTTTGAGGATAAATAAGCTGTGACATTATAGTAATGATGGGTCAGAGGTGATATAATCTATTGTAATCCTTTTTGTGATGTAAATGAGGTGACTGCTACAAGAAAAACCCCTCCAGAACTGGCAAGTGTCGGGGAATTATTAGGCTTAGTGGCCAGAATGAAAATTGCAGGATAAAATTATCCCCTTTTAAGACCATGTTGTAAATCTATAATGGTGGTGGCTAGACAACTATATCAGGGCATCACCAGAACAACAGGTCTTGTGTGGTGCTGCTGGTAGGACCTACTGAAGTAAATTCATGGATATGTGGAGATATGGGCAGTACACAGATAATATCAGTGCACCTTCCATGCCTCTTAACCACGGATACGGCACATGCACATGGTAGTGTGCATGAAGCCGTACTGTGAAGCAATATAAAAATGAAAATCACTGATTGGCTCTGCTTGCAATACCACCCCTGACCACATGGAATGCTGTTAACAAATACTATGAGGCACCTATAAAAAGAGTTGTATTAGTGATTGATTTTTTTCCTTTTTTTAGTGAAACATAAAAGCTCATGAATTTGTTACCATAGCAGATTTACCAACAACAATCAAATTTAGATGACCATAAATTTCTGGCCAACCACTTAAACAGGAGAGGACAATCGTAAAACCCAAGGGAGTGAGGACGGATGTTCCTCCGGCAGAAGGTACGCCCCACGCTTCTGGTAGCCTACTTAGTCCATGGCCGTATGGTTAAAGGGAAAAAAAAACCTCTAAAAAATTATCTATATTTTTAAATAATTTTTACATTTTTTGTGGTGTTTTTGAAAATTTTCAGTGTCCAATTTTTTTTTTATTTTTTTTTCAGAAATCCTCCAGTTTCTACTTAGGCCACTAGTTAGTTATAACTTTCTCTTCTATAGATTTCTTTGCCGCAGACGTTGCAGTGGCAGGTAAGATAGGGATCATCATTCACAATAGGAAATGTCAAAGGTCGCAGAGCATGCCCTCAAGACATTCCCATAGACCTCAGTGGAATTCTCTAGACGATTGAGCCTCACGTACAGAAAATAGTAAAAAAATCTATAGATCTCTATCAAAGTAAAAACATCATAACAAAAATTCTATATTTGGTTTGTTTGTAAAGCAATCTATAGGCGACATCCCCTTTAAGAGTGCCATTGCCTACTGCAGAAGGTCGGTGAAGTACAAGGGCTGTCAAAGTGAATGCAACGGTCCAAGATGGAAATTTGATCAACATTTTATTTCGTAAATATTAAATCAGGCCATCAGAAATGTAATAAATGAACCTTCAAGGGGTGAAGTCCACGGGATTATTGGAGTATACATAATAATGGCGCAGACCGGGGAGATTGGCGATGAGGATACAATAAATTCACACTCTTCTTATGGAAATATCAGCGCCAGGAAATTGTTTGACCATTTGTTTCACTCCAGTGCGAAAGGCAGGGGGCGCTCTCTGCCTACAGCTTTATACAGCTGTGTAAATCCATATTCAGTTCGCTCCTTCAAGACATGGCCACGCACCCAGAAGTACAGATATGCCCACTGTACAATGAGCTTGGTAGCAAAATCCTGGACAAGCTGCACTTCACAACACAACCACTGGGTGGCAGCATATAGACACACAAAGAATAGACATCTTGTGACAGAGTATCATGATTTTATTTTTTTTAATATATATATAGCTGGTCATCTTGTATCACAAACCTTTTGATATGTTGATCCAAGAAGAAGGATATGGAAGGACACACGTGGACCATTTAAGATGGGAATGTTTTGGGGAAAACAAATAAGTTGGCTTACATACACGGAGGAAACGGGGACAATAGTTATTTTTAGGGGGTAGATGGGGGTAACAGTTATGTTTAGGGGGTAGATTGTGGTAAGAGTTATGTTTAGGGGGTAGATGGGGGTAAGAGTTATGTTTAGGGGGTAGATGGGGGTAAGAGTTATGTTTAGGGGGTAGATTGTGGTAAGAGTTATGTTTAAAGGGTAGATGGGGTAAGAGTTATGTTTAGGATGTAGATGGGGGTAAGAGTTATGTTCAGGGGGTAATTACATAACTGTCCACCATCTTATTGAAGGGGCGTGAGTTGTATCACAACCCTCGTTGGCATCGAGACCACCTATCCCATCCCTTCCCTACAGATTTACCAGGTGGCCTAAGAGTCTTAGTCATCTACCACATTACATCTCGCTAGAAAAAAAAAATGACTCTGCCTTTTCATGTAATATTTGCAGATATTTCAATAGAATTTCATTTTTTTATGCAACAGCCGGGACTAGAACGAATGTCTCCGGGGTCTGTAACATGTCACTTCCAAACATCACTCGATATTCTCGGGAATATGCTGAAAGCCTTGTTATTACAGTACGCCGGTGATCTAATCGCCCAGGCAAACACGTCCTCCGGGGAAATTCATTATTTCATTTAGCATCTTAAACTGTTCAGGTGGCTCAGCAGAGAAATATATATGTGCCCCCCGCGTGTTTATGTGCCCGATGAGGCGGAACAAATTAGAAATGTTATCAGGTTTTAATATAAATAATACTGGCTGGAGGGAAGGTGCGGGGTGAAATCCATTAAAATCTCTATTGTTTGTAATGACTTGTAGCATTACCTCCGATTCATTATGCATTCTGGAGAAGTGAACCATGGCGTTTGCTAAAGATGACTTTCAAGAATCTTCTTACCTAAGGTAATGCTAAGCAGGAGGAAAAGAGAAGAAGCTCGGGGGCGGGATTTTGTACTGAAAGGAGTTTTTTCACCATTGAAAAGGTTGTCCAATTATTTTTTTTGTAATGATGACCTGCCCATAAGGGGTCCTTGATGATCAGGTGTATGAAGGGACGAGGAGCTCCATACCAAGAACTGGACAACCCCCTTTAAGCAATGACGGTACAGTATAGCGGTCTCAAACACATTTGCAAACATCGGTCTATGGACTTGGAGTGAGATGTAATTCATCAAGAACAAGTACAAAAGTAAAAATTTTACTACAATAGGCAAGTGAGTTTGGAAATGCCCAGTGGGTGGTCCTGGTCACAGTAAGTGCTCAGGATTCTCCACCGTTGTCTCATTCGACATGTCCGGTATTGTCAGTCTCTCCTTTTTACGGGATATGCATTTGGAGAGTGTTGCACATGCGCAGTCCCACAATCACACTGCGCATGCGCCAGATTTCGGGACAGAGAAAAGTTACATTGGATGCTACTGGAAATAGAAGTCAAACAATGAGAGCCGAGACCTAGGGGAGGTCAGAGGTGGAGTTTACTGGAGATAGCCAGAGCACTAGTGTTGAGCGAATAGTATTTGAATCCTAGTTTCGAATACCTCGCTCTCATAGGAATGCATTGAAGCCAGCCGGCGCTTAACCCTTTCACCATCGACCGTTCCCATGCATTCCTATGGGAGCGGAGGTATTCGAATCTAGGATTCGAATACTATTCGCTCAACACTACTCAGGACCACTCATTTGGCGCTTGTATCGGTAAGTCATTTGGGTACTGTATCAACATGTGCACTGAACCAGCATTCAGTTGTGGCTACCTGTATTTTGGACCAGAACCTGAGGTCCAAAAACCCCATGTGAACTTACCCTAACACGTTGATGACAGGAGTTGTTTTTTCTTCAGAGGCCCATTATTTAATGCAGGGCATTCCCATCCCCTATCGGTGCCCTCTTTTGTATATCACCACTATATCACTATATCCATCACTATATGCTCCTGTTGTTTATGCAATGAAATGGTTAATTATCTCCTTTCTGACAGTGGAAGGCTGTGTGCTATAAATCTTCTCTCCAGTGCACCAGAGGGCAGGGATAATAAATGTACATGCATAGACTGTGGCCAAAGGCAATCAAAGTTTATCCATCCCCAGTGTATTAAAGGTGACCTGAGGGTGCCTTGGTTTCTGGGCCTGCTGTGATACCTGTCGCCCCTTAGTGGTTGTGCAGGGGAAGTGCATGTCCTCTTTGTACTATAAGCAGAACACACACCCTATCCTAAATGGGGTACCAGCGCCTCCCACTGCAACAGGGCACCTCACTACAATGGTGGGGTGTTTACTATATAGTATTTCTTGTGGTATTATGTGGCTACCACAGCATTAATAGGGGAAGAGGGTCTAGAGATACGACCAATCTAGAGAGAGTCCTCCAAACGGGCTGGCCCTGAAGTGGTTAAAGTGCGCTACTTCTGGTTTACACTTTATCTGAAACTTTTTTAATTCAATGTTTCCATCAAATGTTTCCATCTATCTCGGCTTCCTGGACTCCTGCAATAAACCGAGGGAGAATGGATTATTGGGGTCATTGGTAGTTACGGATACATTTGAAGATTTTGGGGGTTAAGGGTCAGGGGATGAGAACTTTGGCTCTTCATTTTCTTCAGTCTTGTAAATATTTTCACACTGAAATTTGTAAAGTTTAGTTGTTTTATCTATTGGCCGCCGCTGTTTTCTGCGGGGCGCGCGTCTGCTGCGGCTCAGGGTCATACTTAATTTTACATTAGCAATCAAGTCAAGTGTTAAGGTGGAAACAGCAGCAGCACAGGAAAAACAGCAGGACAAGTAAGATAGAGTCGGAGAGTTTTGTTTTAGATTTTTTTTACTTTTATTGCTTCATTGTAACTTTTACTTTGCCCATCGAAATTCTAGAATCACGCAAATTATTAAAAATAATTCGAAAAGCCGAAAATTTTTAAATTTCCCATTCCCAGAGCTATATGAGGGGGGAAGGGGGAGACAGACTGTACATAATAGTGGAACCATTTAGCATCCTGTACAATTCGTAATGGGGAGGGGGGATTTGGAAAAAAGCGTTTGCGCCATTTTCGTATAGGTTTGTATTTTCAAAATATTACCTATTTTGGGAGGCAAAACGACAATAGGAGACTTCAATAGGCTTCCAACTATGAGGATGCCGACCCCAGTTCTTGTTCCAGGGGTCAACGTTTCTGTTAAAGGGATCTTCAAACTTCTAGGCCTCGGGCCTAGGGCAAAGCCGACTGCACATGCCCGCCAGCAACAAGAAAATGGCCGCTTACACAGTATTGTAAGTGGCCATTTTCTTGTGGCCGGCAGGCATGCACAGTCAGCTGCCCGAGGCCTAGAAGTTTGCAGCCACCGCCAGAAGATGCGAAGAAGACCCATTCCTGAGGCAGCGCTGGAGAGTTCTCTCGCAGCATTGGGTACGCCCCCAGTGCTGTTTGAGCACTGGGGCCCGCCCCCAGTGCTGTGAGAGAATTCATTTGCATACCGAGGAAAACTGGATTATATATTGAACGGCGGTGCAGAGAAGACATCTAAAGAGAGGAGGAGAATAACCTTTCTTAAGGCTATTCCTACGTAGTAGGCAGAAAAAATTGAGTTTTAATGATAGGATCCCTTTAAAGGTGGCATCAGCCACGCATCACTGGTGCTTGAAGTTTGAAGGAGGCATGAGAAGGGTTAATGCCCAGTTCAATGGCACGTAGTGACCCATTCTTTACTTCAAGTGAAATTTGGACATCAAATCCAACATTTCAGTTCATCGAATAACCCCTTTATTGGGTGTTGGGGATCTATCTATTTGTCCAGGGTAGTGCATTCCAGAGAATTGGTGCAGCACGTGAGAAACCCTGGATTTGGGAGAGAGTGGTTATTAATATGGAGATTGTTGGCAGTATCTAGGGGATAGGTGGGTGGTAGACAAGGATGAGACATAGAATGAGGGAGAGCTTTGTTCGTATGTCTGAATAGAATTCTAAAGTGAAAGGGCGACCATTGACAAATACAGAGCTAGATATAACATTTGCTTTTGTCACCATCAGATATTCACAGAACAGATAAATCCTGTGCCAAAAAAAAAATCTAAACTAATCAAAAGAAGTCCTTAAATGATGGAATAGGATGAGACAATACGAGTAGAAGTGGAAGAATTGCAATTAACTCAAGGTTAATAAACGTATTAATCACATTTTCAGTTAACGTGAATAATACGGCTGATCAAAGGTTAATACAGACACGTTATCTCCTATCGACACACCGAAAACGCAGAAATTAGAATAGCAGGATAAGATGTAAGAAAGGACGAAAAAAAATTCCGAGCGGGGTCAAGAGACTCAATTTGCAAAATAACATTAATTTACGGCTTTAACCACATAGGTATTTTTCATTGAGAGAAAACGGGGTCGCCTTTAAGTACCCTGACTCATTATTCTTGGTGAAACACGGTGACGTTTTGTTAGCGCTGTAATTAACCCCGTCTGTTCACGGGTCTGAGTCAGTATGGATGTACAAACTAGTATGAGCAGATCACAAAGGACAGTATATATATATACAAATAGCCAATACTGATGGTCCTTATGTGTGCCATTAGTGTAATCTTGCCTGTGAAATGGCACATGATAGGTGTGGAAATGCCTGCTGGTGGCGGCTGTGATGGTGCCTGGTGTCAGCTGTGATGGTGCGTGGTGGCCGCTGTGATGGTGCCTGGTGGCAGCTGTGATGGTGCGTGGTGGCCGGCCGCTGTGATGGTGCCTGGTGTCAGCTGTGATGATGCGTGGTGGCGGCTGTGATGGTGCCTGGTGGCAGCTGTGATGGTGCGTGGTGGCCGCTGTGATGGTGCCTGGTGGCAGCTGTGATGGTGCGTGGTGGCCGCTGTGATGGTGCCTGGTGGCAGCTGTAATGGTGCGTGGTGGCCGCTGTGATGGTGCCTGGTGGCAGCTGTGATGGTGCGTGGTGGCGGCTGTGATGGTGACTGTGGTGCTGCCTGGTGGTGGCTGTCATAGTGCCTGGTGGCGGCTGTGATGGTGCCTGGTGGCAACTGTGGTGTTGAATGTGGTGCTGCCTGGTGGTGGCTGTCATAGTGCCTGGTGGTGGCTGTGATGGTGCCTGGTGGTGGCTGTCATAGTGCCTGGTGGTGGCTGTGATGGTGCCTGGTGGTGGCTGTCATAGTGCCTGGTGGTGGCTGTGATGGTGCCTGGTAGCAGCTGTGATGGTGCCTGGTGATGGTTGTGATGGTGCCTGGTGGTGGCTGTGATGGTGCCTGGTGGCGGCTGTGATGGTGACTGTGGTGCTGCCTGGTGGTGGCTGTCATAGTGCCTGGTGGTGGCTGTGATGGTGCCTGGTGGCAGCTGTGGTGTTGAATGTGATGCTGCCTGGTGGTGGCTGTCATAGTGCCTGGTGGTGGCTGTGATGGTGCCTGGTGGCGGCTGTAATGGCGCCTGGTGGCGCCTGTGATGGTGCCTGGTGGCAGCTGTGATGGTGGCTGTGATGGTGCCTGGTGTCAGCTGTGGTGGTGCCTGGTAGTGGCTGTCATGGTGCCTGGTGGCGGCTGTGATTCTGCCTGGTGGCAGCTGTGATGGTGGCTGTGGTGGTGCCTGGTAGTGGCTGTCATGGTGCCTGGTAGTGGCTGTCATGGTGTCTGGTGGCAGCTGTGGTGGTGCCTGGTGGTGATTGTAGAAAGACCTGGTGGCAGATCTGGAAATAAAGATGGCGTTAGATTTTTCTGACTGGTTAATGGGCACTCGGTCCCGGCCTAGTGGCCCAGGGCATCATCACCCGGCCCCGGCTATAGCTGCAGCTATCCCTATAGCTTGGCTTCTTTTCTCACAGTATGCTTCGTACGTCTCTTCATGTCTTTCTCTGTGCAGAGCGCTGGAGATGAAGTGCTGCATGCTGAGATTCACATCAATACCCCAGTATTACACGCATGCATTACTGACAGGAAGAACAATTATTACAGCCCTGTAGCAAAATATTACAATCTTGTATTTGTCAGGTTTTACTTTTATCCAGTCCTGTGTGCTCACCGGGCGGAACGCTCCCCGCTGCTAATGTTTGTTTTTTGTCATCTAATTTCTAAAGTGATGCTGTGACACGTACGGGCCGTCTGACTTATACAGTATTATGTTTAGGATGATAAGTATCATATGGATCGTGTTATGGGAATGGGGGCATCTGCTTGGGCTTCCACCATCTAAGGATTTCCACCAGCTTTCCTCATTGGTTCTACTGATACTACAACCATTGACCACTCACCTTGTGGACCACAGGCTAATTCTGCACCCCTCCTTAACATCTTTCTCAAGGAAATGATCCTTTTGATAATCTAATACAACCAGGAATAGGTGTAGAGGTAGTCACATATGTAGGGAGAATGGTTACGCGCGTGAATGTTCACCTTACTTATACATCCTAAGTTTGTGAGTTTGGATGTTTGTGGGTTTGTTTGTTTGGATGTTTGTTACTCAATCACACCCGAACGGCTGAACGGATTGGTTAGGGAGGGGGCCTGGTGGTGAGGGAAATGGGACCACAGGACTGAAGGTGAGTAGAGGGGGGGCCCGGATTGCACATGTGGAAGAGAGGGGGGTTTAGGGTCACCGGGGTCGCGGGTGGCTGGTGCTGGGGGGAAGGGGGAGATGTAGGAGGTCACTGTAATCTCTAAATGGGGGCCGGGGGAGCGGGTGGTGGGTAAGGACAGGGCCGGGGGTGCGGGAAAGGGGGGGGGCCGAGGTGCAGCAGCGAGGCCGTGGCCTCCCGACCCACCATCCTGTAGGAGGGACCCGCGGTGGCCGCAAGGAAAGGGACGTGGGGGGCCACGGCCCACGCTGCAGGTGGTTCACGCCAGGGTCAGGGGAGATGCGGACGAAGTCGCGGGTACACCTAGTAGAAGATATGTCCCATTCAACAATTTCTTCATGAATCTTACTTTGCCTCTATATCACTAAGGACATGTTCACATCTGCGTCCTTCTGTCTATTCTGGTTCCACAGACAACAAAGTAACCCAATGGACGTCATTGACTATAATGGAGTCCATTGTGTGTCCATTATAGTAACCTAGCAGATAAGGTTGGATAAAGTCCATCAGGTCCAACCTATAAACCATCCAAGTTGATCCAGAAGAAGGCAAAAAGCCCCACTAGGTTGTCATCAATTGCCCCATCTGACAATAAAAAAAAAAAAAAAACCTTCCCTTGTCCAAATATAGCAGTTGGACTAAGTTCCCTGATCACCTTTTTTTTCCAACCTCACCAGGTAATAAAGTCAAGCTTGTAGGACTCTTTAATTTGGATTTTTTGCCAGCTCTACACCGGAGGCTTTGACGCAGATGTTAGTCTAGCCAAGTGAAACATGGTACATCTTTACACCTTCAATATTCACGACCTTACTTGTTTAGACTCTTGGTGTTTGGGTCCTGGCATTTCTGGACCATTATAGAAATACTGCACGATTTTGCATATCTGCCATTTACGGCCAACCAAAAACTTACTCTGAATGTTTTTGCAATTACTTCAGCTGGTTCAAAACTATGTAAAGGGGCCGTCCATTTGACTACAGCTTTTGGGACAAAACGGGGATAACGTAATATAATAAAACAATTTATACCTCAACAACTCCCAATAGTTCCTGTTCTGAGGCTTCCTGGGTTCTCTGTCGGTCTCTCCATCCTGGTCTCTCGACACACAGGAGATGACACTTTACCAATCACTGAAGACAGATTGGCGGACCATCCCGGATTCTGCAGAACATTCACGGATTCGGTGTCCTGTCGCGTGGCCCCAGTCAGCGGGAGGTATGTCTTGGTTACAACTCAGATCTGCGAGTTGAATACATCCACTAGCCGCTGCGCTCCAGCTAGTGGATGTGTAGGCGCAATGTGATGACATCACATCGCACCTACAACTCTGTTAGTGAAACTGCAGAGAGAGCGGCAGGGGAGCATTGGAAGGTGAGTATCAGTGTTTTTTTGTGTTAAACATTGAGGTGGAACATAATGAAGGGGGTCCATGAAACTGTGGGCAGATGAAGGGGGGAGAACGGCATGAATCTGGGGGCAGTGATGGAGGGACATGAATCTGGGGGCAGAGATGTGGGGACATGAATCTGGGGGCAGAGATGTGGAGACAGGAATCTGGGGGCAGTGATGGAGGGACATGAATCTGGGGGCAGAGATGGGGGGACATGAATCTGGGGGCAGAGATGGGGGGACATGAATCTGGGGGCAGAGATGGAGGGACATGAATCTGGGGGCAGAGATGTGGAGACATGAATCTGGGGGCAGAGATGGGGGACATGAATCTGGGGGCAGAGATGGGGGACATGAATCTGGGGGCAGAGATGGAGGGACATGAATCTGGGGGCAGAGATGGGAGGACATGAATCTGGGGGTAGAGATGGAGGACATGAAACTGGGGGCAGAGATGGGGGGACATGAAACAGGGCAGAGACGGGGGACATGAAACTGGGGACAGAGATGGGTGACCTGAAACGAGGCAGAGATGGGGGGACATGAAACTAGGGACAGATGAAGGGGGTATATGAAACTGGGGGAGAGATGGTGGGGGGACATATAATTTAAGGTTGACTGTAGGAGGATTATACTGTGTGGGGGCACATGAAAAATGAATGAGAATGGGCGGAGTCAATGTAAAAGTGGGTGGAGCTAAATTTGCTGCGCATGCCACACGTTTTGTCCCTCTTTTGGTTCTTCAAAAGTTCAGAGGTATGTGAGCAGTCACTTTCTGTGTATTGTGGGGGACCAGAATGCCGATACCAATGGTGGAAGAGCCGGCCGATGGGTCAGTGAAGTCACTTATTGTTTCACAACCTTTTTCTAAAAATTGTGATCGGCGGACTACCCATCTAAAGGGTTGGACATTGATTTACAGGGAAAATTATGTTCATGGATAAGTAGAATATAAAAAAGGTAGAGGAAAATACTGGGCATAATGTAGAATGTGAATTGTCCAATGTCTTCATATGTTCCCAAGGCAACGTTTAGGATGAAGAAGCAAAGCGTGTTTATTTCAATTATAGGAATCTTTCATCTCTTATCTACAGAGTTAACAATCACATCTACTGATAATATACTATATTTATATGGATATGGCCATTATCCACAGAGAAGTACTGTGTAGCAGTCAGGGATTACTTATGTAGACAGATACATTGTTACATAAATTCTCTCGGCATGGTACACGTTCAGGACCAGATTTTTTTTCTGCACACCTAACCTTATGGATACCTCTTCAAGATAAATTTTCCATATTTGTAGATGAGGAGTAAAAATTATTTTTGCCATTTTATGACTCATTAGAATTGCCCCAAGGTAATTTCCAATAACAGCTGTTAGGGAATGGGAAAATGGACAGTGAGCCTTAAACCTAAGCCCACCGCGTGTTCCTACCTATGTCACAACTCTCCTAATGAGAGGGACAACTGGACGACAAACCCTACTCTAGATAAGTGATACACTAAACAAGACAAGACAACGCAACACAGAAGAAGAGAGCAAGCCAAGGGTCAAACCGGGGAGACAAAACAGTACCAAATGGCAAATCCAAAAGAGTAGTCAAAAAAGCAGAGTTCAGTAAATACAATGACAATATCAAGGTCAGAGACACAATAGCTAGCAATCATGTGTGGCCAGGTTAAGGAGGTCCAGAACACACCCCAGGCTTGATGGGCAGATCAGTCTCTTAAAAAGGAGAACAAGAGAATTATTGCAGATATCTGTAAAGTGTCTTTGAGGTCTATGGGTCAGATGGTTGTAACAAATGCTCACTCAGCTACAATAGTTCTATCTTATGTTCATAGTCTCGATTCATTAACACATGGACTGGACCGACTTTAGGGGTAATAATAATAATACATTTTATTTATATAGCGCCAACATATTCCGCAGCGCTGTACAATTTATAGGGTTCAGATACAGACATACATAACAAAGAACGTCATTTCACACAATGGGACTGAGGGCCCTGCTCAAAAGAGCTTACAATCTATGAGGTAGAGAGGGTGACACAAGAGGTAGCAGGGGCGGCATTGCTTATACAGAGGTCAGACAATTTTGTGCATTAGGAATTGTGATAGGCCTGTCTGAAAAGATGCGTCTTTAGTTTGCGTTTGAAACTGTAGAAGTTGGGAGTTAATCTGATTGTCCGGGGTAGAGCATTCCAGAGAAGTGGTGCAGCTCGGGAGAAGTCTTGTATACGAGCGTGGGAGGTTCTGATAATAGAGGATGTAAGTGTTAGGTCATTGAGTGAGCGGAGAGCACGGGTTGGGTGGTAGACAGAGATGAGGGAAGAAATGTATGGCGGTGCGGCATTATGGAGAGCCTTGTGGATGAGAGTAATAATTTTATATTTTGTTCTATAATGAATAGGCAGCCAATGTAGCGACTGGCACAGACCGGAGGCATCGCTGTAGCGTCTAGCCTGATAGATGAGCCTGGCCGCTGCATTCAGAATAGATTGTAGAGGGGAGAGTTTAGTGAGGGGAAGACCGATTAGTAAGGAGTTACAGTAGTCAAGGTGAGAATGAATCAGAGAGACAATAAGTGTCTTTAGTGTATCTCTAGTAAGGAAAGGGCGTATTCTGGAGATGTTTTTGAGGTGGAGGTGACATGAACGTGCGAGTGATTCAATATGAGGGGTGAAGGAAAGGTCTGCGTCAAATATGACCCCAAGGCAGCGGGCCTGCTGCCTAGGAGTTATAGTAAGGCCTGAGACTGCAATGGATATATCAGGGACAGATCTGTTAGATGGTGGAAACAGTAGTAGTTCAGTCTTAGAGAGATTTAGTTTCAGATAGAGCGAGGACATGATATTAGAGACAGCAGAGAGACAGTCACTGGTGTTCTGTATGAGTGTAGGGGTGATGTCACGGGAAGATGTGTATAATTGGGTGTCATCAGCATAAAGATGGTACCTGAAGCCAAATCTGGCGATGGTTTGTCCAATGGGGGCTGTGTAGAGAGAAAAGAGCAGGGGGCCGAGGACCGAGCCCTGAGGAACCCCAACAGCAAGGGAAAGAGGAGAGGAAACAGAGCCCGCGAATGATACACTGAAAGTGCGGTCTGAGAGATAAGAGGAGAACCAGGAGAGCGCAGTGTCATTGAGGCCAACTGAGCGGAGCATAGTGAGGAGAAGTTGATGGTCAACAGTGTCAAAAGCTGCAGAGAGGTCCAGAAGAATAAGAAGAGAGAAGTCACCATTGGATTTAGCCATTAGGAGATCATTGGAGACTTTTGTGAGAGCCGTTTCAGTAGAGTGCAGAGGGCGGAAACCAGATTGTAAGGGGTCAAGCAGAGAGTTAGCAGAGAGATAACGGATTAACCGAGAATAAACCAGGCGTTCCAAAAGTTTAGAGATGAAGGGGAGGTTAGAGACGGGTCGATAGTTAGCAGCACAGGACGGGTCCAGGGAGGGTTTTTTCAATAGCGGAGTTATAACAGCATGCTTGAAGGAGGATGGGAAGATTCCAGAAGAGAGAGAGAGGTTAAATATTTTAGTAAGGTAAGTAGTGACAGCAGGGGACAGAGATTGGGGTGTTGCTTTACGAATGGGGATACTACTTGGCTGATCTTGACAGTCTTCCCCTGTTTGACTCCTTCAGATTTGATCACATACCGTCACGACTAAAAGTTTTGAGACTGACGCAAATTGTTTTTCACAAAGCTTGTTGCTTCAGAGTTTTTCCAAGTCAGATGTTTCTATAGTTACGGAAATACAATTCTAAGCATTGAATACGTTTTTACACATTAATTGAAACATAAAAAAATTTACATAAAGTCTCAATATTCGCAGTGTTCTTGCTTATCCACCATGCAAGGCGAATCAAAGAAGTAGTTGAAGATATCAACTTCTGGGCCAAATCCTGACGGATAACCCATTGTGTCTAATTTATTTGTTTGTCCACCTACTTTTTGAGGATTGACCATAGTTTCTCAATGGGATGGAGATCTGGGGGGGGGGGATTTTGGCCATGGACCCAAAATTTCAATCTTTTATTCACTGAACCACTCGGAGACCATGTCACAAGGCAAGTATTGTACTGGAAAAAGCACTCTCTATCACCAAATTTGATGTTTAGATACCATTCTTTATTCATGGCAGAGTTCTTAGGTAAAATTGTTAGTGAAACTGCTCTCCTGAATAAAAGACAACCCTAAACATGAAGGAGTTCATCATGCTTTATTCCTAGTCCGACACAGGACTCATGGTCGTGTCCCCTTTTCTTCTCCGGGCAATCGTTCTTCAAGAAGACTCTTATCTTCAAGGAAACCTTCAAGGACAGACATTCTACAATGATTGGATTGCAGAGGACGGGCTAAAGTTATTTTTTTCTGATGAAACCACTTTCAGATTGTTTGGAACATTAGGAGAAATGATTATCTGGAGAAGATCAAGCGGATTTGACCCAGAAGCTGATATTCAACATGCCAGGGTCTATACTGGAAATGTTGAGTCTTTGCAGAAACTTGACGAATTTAACAAAAAACAAACAAAACCTAAAAATATCTCAGGTAGGGTTGAGCCGATCTTGAGATTTCAAGATCGATTTTAAAATCCGATTTCCGATCATTTTCGAGCCGATCTCGATTGTGAAATGTGCTCGATCGCCGACCGGAATCCGATCTTTTCCGATCCCGATCCTCAACCCTAGTCAATGCTTCTCTATGGGAAAAGTCACTTTTGGGGTTGAGCCGATCTTGAGATAACCTCCGATCTCGATCCCACTGGAAAATATCGGGTCGGAATTCCGATCGCGATCGTGAAATTTACTCGATCGCCGATCGGAATCCGATCTTTTCCGATCGCGATCGCTCAACCCTAATCTCAGGCTAAAAGACCTAAAAAAAAAAGACCAAAATTTATCTACGTTTCAAAACTTTTGGCCGACTGTACATATCCTCCCAGCAGGCTCCACTTTCCTTGTCTTTCAATAGAACATATGTCATCACCATTAGCACTAAAGGATGAAACGTTTCGAGATCAATCTCTACAGGATGAGGCCTGGGGTGGAGACGTCCGATCCCTGTGTCTTCTCAATGCGTCACTTCAAGTGTCATTACAGTTCCATAGGGAGAGGAGAAGCCACGTCTGTATTAGAAGATCATTAGGACAATTGCTAATTACATAGAGCCGTCCCTATGTAGAGTCATTAGCGGCCAGCCATGCTGTATATTATCCACGCTGCATCTCATCATTGGCCATTACTTACTATATTATGGGTCTGCCCCATGAGACTATCCCGATCCATCCATGACACGGTCATTAGTCTGACAAGATGCGTCTGTAACCAGGAGATCTGCTCCAGGTAAAGACATCCGTGACTGTCTGAAATGAAGACGAACAATTAGTATTGAGGAAAGTCCCCGGTGTCCAGGGAGTTATAGAGCGATCCTTGTGTTTAACCAATTACACTTATCATTATTGTAGCCTCCGACAGCCCCCGATCAATGGCTGACATACAGTACGTGGGTCCGCCATGGTGAGGGGCTATTATCAATTATCAACGATCCACATGGATTTCCCCTTCAGGATATTAAAGATCAGTAGAGTTCACAGTATGAGGGAACTAAGGACACAAAATGGGAGGGGGGGGGCTGAGATCTGGTTAAATACTAAGTTACGATGGCCGCGTTGGGTCTATACATGGTCACAATGTGTGTTCAGGTAGTAAGATGTAACTAGATATTGGATACATAGACATGACATTAGTATGTAGCTATTCTATAGATATTAAATAGATATGTGTAGGTAGGTAATATATTGATTAGATAGATAATTAGGTACAAGGGGCGTCCGTTAAAGATTTCCCCTGACCCACTTCCGGTGGACTGAGAGCAATGAAACATAGTCCTTCACTACATAGGGGCCACCTAGGGGGACACACTTCTCCCATCTCTTTAAACAACAGTATATACCTCGCTTGTAGAAGTCGACAGGTTCTTCCAAAAACCACGTTGTGACTTCGGAAATCAGAGTCTCATCCTCTGGAAAATGCTTGCCCTTCCAGATCTGGTTGGAAAGTGGTTGAAGTCCGATGTTGCGAGGTCGGATGAAAAAGGGGATGCAGTACAATTTCAAAGCCACGGGAGCGTGCGTCCATTTGGGCAACAAGTGAGTTGTGAACTGATGCATTGTCTTGCATAAGGACGACACCTTTGGTGAGCATGCCACGACCATGGTTTGATGGCCTCTCGCCGTTTCCACAGTAGTATGTCCCAGTGAGCATGGTACCGTTCACTAGGAAATCCATTCATACTACTCCGTGCTGGTCCAAAAATACGTTGAGCATGACCTTTCCTGCTGAGGGTTGGGCACGTGCCTTCTTTGGAGATGGCGAGTCATGATGCTTTCATTGTATCGACTGGACTGTAGTCACAGGACCATAGTGATGGACCCGACTTTCATCCGTTGAAAAAGTCCTCCTGGTTTCCACGGCACGTTATCAATAGAGACTGAGAGCATTCGACTTGTTCCTGGTTCTGGAAAGGTGTGAGCAGCCGGGGAACCCAGCGAGCGGATACCTTAGGCATTCGAAGATGGTCTTGGATGATATTTTCCACAGACCCCATACTAATCTTGAAATTTTGGGCTAGGTGGCGAATGGTTACACAGTGATTTTCCCAAATGGCGACCTCCACTTGCTGGATGATGTGTTCATCAATAGCCGAGTGAGGTCTCCTGTATTTGGAGTGGTTTCCACCAAAGTCTGACCATATTTGAATTGAAGATGCCCGTTCTTGACTACATCATACGTTGGGGAGTCAGTACCGTAAACCTTATTCATCTCATCGAGCGTCTCCTTTGGTGTGCGGCCTTTCAAGTAGAGGAACTTGATGACTGCCCTGTATTCCTGAACAATAGGCCACCAATGGTTAATGCGGATAAGACCATATCTTGTAGGGCAGCTCCTACACTTCCAAAAGATGCCCTTCTTCTTCATTGATTTTCCTGCTGACAGACTCGCTTTAACAAAAGTGAAATACTGTTGTCAAAAGAGACCGCTCTTCTGTCCGTTGCCCTTTGAAGTCTTGGTACAGAAGCTGCAGCAGGGATCGGTACTTATCTCTGGTGCCTACACAGGTATAACAAGAATATGGCTATGCTGCTGTGTACACAGGCAGGTACAATTATTGATTCCAGCTCCCACTACTGCAATAGTACATCAGTGGGCAGGAGGTCAGATTTTTTTCGATAGTGGTCAGTGTCCTTATGTTAGAGTAACGGAGGGGTTTCTTGTGTACCCCCTACAGCTCCATTGGGAGTACTATGAGAGCATTGTACTGTGTGGGGGGACTAAAGTAGCATTATTCCTTTTGGGGGCACAAATGGAGCATTATAATGTGTGGGGGCTTCAATAGGACATCATACCATGTCGTGGCCACTAAGGGGTGGGGGTTATACTTTTGGGGGGGATCTATACTCCATGGCATTATCCAGTGTAGGGTAAACAGTGAGACATTATACCATATGGATGCAAACATTATACTATATGAGGACACTAAGGGGGCATTATATCAGGTGGAGGCAAGCATTATACTACGTGAGGACACTAAGGAGGCCTTATACCGTGTGGAGGCAAACATTATAATGCCTCCTTAGTGTCCTCACATAGTATCATGCTTGCCTTCACACAATATAATGTCCCCTTAGTGTCCTCTTGTAGTATAATGCTTGCCTCCACCTGATATAATGTCCCCTTAGTATCCTCACATAGTATAATGCTTTCCTCCACATGGTATAATGCCTCCTTAGTATCCTCACATAGTATAATGCTTGCCTCCACATGGTATAATGCCCCTTTAGTGTCCTCACATAGTATAATACTTGCCTCCACATGGTATAATGCCCCCTTAGTATCCTCACATAGTATAATGCTTGCCTCCACATGGTATAATGCCCCCTTAGTACCCTCACATAGTATAATGCTTGCCTCCACACGATATAATGCCCCCTTAGTGTCCTCACATAGTATAATGCTTGCCTCCACACGATATAATGCCCCCTTAGTGTCCTCACATAGTATAATGCTTGCCTCCACACGATATAATGCCCCCTTAGTACCCTCACATAGTATAATGCTTGCCTCCACACAATATAATGCCCCCTTAGTGTCCTCACATAGTATAATGCTTGCCTCCACATGGTATAATGCCCCCTTAGTGTCCTCACATAGTATAATGCTTGCCTCCACATGGTATAATGCCTCCTTAGTATCCTCACATAGTATAATGCTTGCCTCCACGTTGTATAATGCCCCCTTAGTATTCTCACATAGTATAATGCTTGCCTCCACACGATATAATGCCCCCTTAGTGTCCTCACATAGTATAATGCTTGCATCCACATGGTATAATGCCCCCTTAGTGTCCTCACATAGTATAATGCTTGCCTCCACATGGTATACTGCCCCCTTAGTGTCCTCATGTAGTATAATCTTGCACCTTCTTCTGCTCTTGTCCTTCTGTATCCCACCATCTTCTACTTTCCACATGAAGAATGTGAATTATAGCTTTCACAGTGGGGTGGAGCTATAGGGAGTTTATATATACTCCCAATTGCACCCAAGCCTTGGTGCTCGAGTGGGCCAAAATCCCCTCTGCCACATAACCCATACCATTACTGTACATAGCACAGGTTAGTCTTGAAGCTCAGGACACAACATACCAGGACCTTAGAACTGTCAATCGCCCTACAGTGGCCCCACCACATCCAGCTGCTTGCATTGTAAACATCAGAGACGACATAACCGGGTAGTAACAGGAGCTCCAGGTTACGCCTCCGCTTCTATAAACAAATCTACGCGAGCTCCGCATTCGAGCAGAAATACAATAAACAATACACAACAACTTTGCACATTATTTAAAGTTGTGAAAATAATTGAAAAATTTTCAGGGCGCCTGAAAAATAATCGTTCTAAAACTCATCCCCGTACAAGCAGCCGCGAGC
Organism: Leptodactylus fuscus; assembly: GCF_031893055.1. Taxonomy (NCBI): domain Eukaryota; kingdom Metazoa; phylum Chordata; class Amphibia; order Anura; family Leptodactylidae; genus Leptodactylus; species Leptodactylus fuscus. The sequence goes on from NC_134265.1 coordinate 349,704,110, forward strand.
GAAATAAACCGCGTTACTATTGATCCTGGAAACCTGTCAGGGTAGCGCTTCTATTTCCCTGCTCGGGAGATTGACCTCATAATAGAATTAAGTAAATTAGTAGCAAATGT